>NW_019723910.1:280294-306636 GCF_002891405.2 Cryptotermes secundus | reverse complement strand
CATGGCATTGTATCCTAGAAGACAGAACTCTTCATAATACACACGGGTTCATGTGGCCATGTAATTCATTTAAGGGATGACATTCTATTGCAGGTGTGTATAAAGTCGACCTTATGATTGCAGTTGTATTACTACTCTTATAGAGTAGCATGGATATTGTCTGTGGCCAGTAGGCTTGTTAAATAAGTAAGGAATTGTGTAGCGCAAACTTCTTACAGGGCCGCAAAGCCATGTTTTGAACAATAGCAACTTTCAAATGCCTAGGTTTATGGGTCACGGTGGGACATGCCTTGACGGACTGTTCGAATTTAGATGTGAAGGCAGGCAGCTCTCCCAGGGAGACATATCACTGTGCCTATTGGCACGGATAACCTTGAGTTCTCTTGTAGGAAAGCATTCTGCTCCTGATCTATCGATTCCCGTTGCGGATTTCTTCGAGATTAAACTGTCTTGATCTCTTTTAATGTTGTTGTGTTAAAGCACCATTAAATATGAAGACAATATAGTCATATAAAACCTTTCATCGCAACATTCCAGAAGTCTCCTAACAATGGAAATCAATAGGCGGGAACGTAACAGATCTGTGAAGTATTCTTTTTGCGTTAGTACAATGGGAGACAGGCAGGTTACTGACTCTCGGAAGCCCCAGTGTGTTTTCTTAGGGCTGTGAGCCTTTGCCATGGAAAACCAAACACCACTAGACACAGTTATTTTGTTTCTTGACATTAGCCATTGCCCCGTTCTTTTTATTTAAAACAAGCAAAGTTTCGGAGACTGGATTCTGCCTCCGTCTTCAGGTGAAACCTACTAAGTTGGAAGATATGGACTAGCTCTATCAATTAGGCCCAACTGAGTAGGTTTCACCTTAAGATGGAGGCAGAATTCAGTCTCAGAAACGTTCATACGCCATCATCACAAACCTTTAGATCAGTTCAAAATGGTTCTGCCGATGTTACAACGCACTTAGGATTACTGGATTTCTGGACCATGCCCATCGTTTAGTATTCCGAATAGAACACAACATGTCGAAAACGGGATTTGTTCCTTCGACAGATGAGGTACCGTTGTGTTCTGTTCGTAACACTAGATGAATATCAAGGTTCAGAAATGCAATAATACCAGTCGCGATCTGCAGTTTCGCGTTACAATCTTTACGTTTTCAGACAGGAGATGGGAAAACACACGATATTTAAGCCATATACAGCAAACCTTCGCTAATCCGGATTAATTTGTGGGCGAGGTCATCAGACTTTAGTGATAATCCGGATAAACGAGAGCAAAAGATAGCCTTAAAATACTGAGAAAACAAACAAATAGATTAATAATACACGTAGTGATGATGAAAAACAATGAAAAATATCGCCTTTATTTAAAGACCATGAAGAGACAACAATTGAAATCCAGGGTCTCCTTTATCCAGCTGAAGCCAATCTTTGGTACCTTCTTTCTTGGTTTCAGTCTCTCCAGCTGCCCTCAATACAGTCTCAAAGTCCTCTTGCTCTAATCCAATGTGTCTTTTAAAATATGTACTCCACTGTGAACAGCGTTTTTCTTTTTTCATTTTTCATATTTCGATCCGGGTTATCCGACATGCGGATTAACTGTAACCGGATTAGTGAGGGTTTACTGTAGTTTATTGTCACTGCAAACGGGCATGTAGAGTAAGTATGACTAAGCGGATAAAAATGAGTTATAATTAGTCTCACATGTTCTCTGCTTGAAATGAGCCACATAATAAGCAAGATATGGGTTTAACTTCGTGGGTTTGTTATCCGTTACAGCAACAACAAAAACTACTACTACTACTACTACTACTACTACTACTACTACTACTACTACCATTCCGATATATTATTGTACTACTACCACTACCATTCCATAACTATCACCAATACCATAGTTGCTATAAAAGTTGTTGGATGAGTTTTGATTTGGTTCGCATTGGTGCAATTTACACTACTGTCTATAAATCTAAAAACTTTCCCATACACACAGTGTTTTTAAGAAAGGACTCATCGTACACAATGGAACATATCACAATAAAGTGCTCAATAATCTATAGACCGCCGATCACAGTGGCCGTGCGGTCTAATGCATGAAATCTCTTCGTCCGCTCGAACACCAGGATAAACGGTTCGAATCCCAATGAAGGCATGGATGTTTATCCGTATGTTTATTCTGTGTTTGTGTTATCCTGTGTAGATAGCGGCTTTGCAACGGGCTGATTCCCCGTCCAAGGTAACCTGCGGACTGTCTAAGATTAAGAAACTGAAGTGAAACGAAGCGTTTCGCTGATGCCCTATGCTCCAATTGGGAGCAACAGAAATATAGATAGATAGATNATAGTCACCGCCGTGAAAGCCTCAAATCTTACACGTTCATTACCTTGTTCACAAGAGCCCTCCATTTGTCCCTATCCTGGGCCAGATAAATCCAATCCATACCATCCCATTCTCTCTCTCTAAGATCCATTTAATATTGTCCACACACATACGCCTTGGTCTTCCCAGTGGTCTCTTTCCCTCTGGTTTTCCCACCAATATCCTATATGCATTCCTCTTCTCTCTCCTCCGTGCTACATTCCCTGCCCATCTCATCTTCCTTGACTTGATCATTCTAATTATACGTTCGGAATCTCTACATTGCATATCTAAGTAACGCTATTAGCTTTACGTTAATTAATTTGTTATGTAAATTCGCTTGCTATCATAGCGTAGACCCTATGCAAAACCGCAAAGAAACTTATTTGAAAAAAAAAAGTGCTCTTAACCGGAGTACATATTTTTATTCTTCTTATATTGCGGTATGTCTCTGAAGAGAGAGTTTCGACCGTAACGAGAGCGATCAAAATCTAATTGATCTACCAGAATGAGTGCTTACTTGTGTGTGTATGCAGCCTAACGGTAATGATTTCATTTGTAACGTACCCGGTTAGAATTCCGGCCAGGGTCGGCCTTCTTGTCCATCTGAACAGAACGTCTGTGGCGGTCTGCGCGCCTTCAGGCAATACCAGACACTGCCTTGAGGCAGGCCATGACCGTTTCCTTTCACATTCCTCCTCTTCGTCATGCGCAATCATCCCATTCGACATTAATCTCAAAGGCTGACATAACGTAGTAAAACAACAACAACAGACAATACACGCGTTGAGTGTGCATTTCTAGTGTACGTAATATTCCTGCCCAAACGAGAGGGGTGGAGCACGCGGTAGCGTGATTGGTTGAGGCACTATGCTACAAGCCGGAAGGTCGTGGGATCGAATCCCGATGAGGTGGATTTTTTCAATTGTCCTAATCCTTCTAGCACTGGGGCAGATTCAGCCTCTGACAGAAATGAGTACCAGGAGTATTTCTGGGGGTAAAGTGCGGCTGGCGCGTAAGGCTGACACCCTTACCGCCATCTGTGAACCGATTGTTTAGAAAATGTGGGAGCCTCAATATCTCACAATCCTATGGGCCTCCAGGCCCTGTTAAGGGAATACCTTTACTTTACTTAAATGAGACAGGTACCCTACCAAGCACAATATAGAGCTGAAGTTGTGTTGACGTATTCTGAAGACTTTCACTCGCTGACGGATAGCACAGTTGCATGATGTCAAGGACACCTTTTTATTTTACTATGAAGAGTATTATCTTCTGGGGCGTGACACAGTGAAGTATTGCAGAAGTTCACAGACTTTCGGAACAATTAACCGACTTTATCCAGGTTCGAAGACGAAGCCAAGCAATCTTCATCCGTATATGTGGTTACTAGAATTTCAAAATGTATAATTGTTACAGAATGTGAATATTTGAGAACAAGCTTCTGGCGATAATGTGTGGATTGAAGAGATAAGAACGAACAGGAGGATGGAGAAAATTACGTAATGAGGAGCTTCATAATCAGAACTCTTCACCAGATATTATTTGGATGATAACATCGAGGTTCTCCAGGTTGAGGGTTGGACGCAAGGCTGACAACCTTGCTCTGTAATACAATTACTGTTGCGAAATATAGAGAAGAGAAAACCGGGTGGTTTAATTGAAGACAAATATGGCAGAATCATCTAAGGAAGACTATGGCTTGAAAAGGAATGTCTTGCCAGTGTTAATGATGATCATCATCAGATGAAATCGATGAGCTGGAATGGGCGGAACATGTAGCATGCATGGGGCAGCTGAAATACACGTCGAGAATTTGAGTCTTGAAATTTGAAAACAAGAGAACACTTGGAAGCTTAGGTGTAGATGAGGAGATATTGGTCTTTTAAAGGGATCTGAAGAAAATAACATACGAAGGTGTGAATTCTAGTCAACTATCCCAAGACAAAGTCAAAGTCAAAGTCAAAGTCAAAATCAAAGTTACTTTACGACTGGCGGTTTATAGCCAATCAGTTCGTCTTGACGCAAAGCCCCTTGAGACTCACGATCAGAGTTTTTTCAACTGAACTCTTGCGGCCATAGTCCTTATGCAACATCCTCTCCGAGGAGAGGATAGGTTTGCCTCTTATGAACATGCTTGGTCATTTCGCAAGCGTATGTTTCGCACATATAACATGTTATTGAAAATTCTTCCTTTTGCACGATACGTATAAAAGTCCTCTGTCAGTCCAGGTTTCGGAAAGCAGACCATGCTTATCTTATTTATTTTATGCTACAACGGAAGCTTAGTCACTTGAACGGTCGCAAGCTTCACCACCGCCAAGTTTAAGTCTCTTATATTTTTATTCCAAGACAAAGGCCATGGGTGAGAATTTATTTCCGATGGGTTCCAGAAAGTTGCGAATTCATTGGTTAGCTGAGCAGCTATCAGTCTGTCACTATGATCTTTGCTTTACGGAATTAACATTTTAATATACTGTGATTGTTATGATTGTAAAGTCCAAGAAGCTGAGGTTCAGCTTATCCGTCCGCTTACAGACCAACGAATCGGACGTCATTAAGCATCGGATCTTGTTCTGATAGCGCCTGAACGACGCAAAAGAAGCGATTCTTACCAACTGACCACAGTGCAGCAAACATCACTACACAATTCCCGATTAACGTCATGTTGATGGCGGGAGGGTGATCCCCGACACAGAGCGAAGTACACAGCAGTGGCGGCGCCACTCTATGGCGGTATCTTTAATCTTCAGAAGGATCCAGTGTGTTAAGTAACAAAAGACAGTTATGGCCGCGCCATAGCTCAAGTGGTTAGTCGCTGGCTTCCCACCGCGACGGCCCGGGTTCGATCCCGGATCTGGTCAAGTGGGATTTGTGGTGGACAGAGTGGTGCTGGGGCGTGTTTTCTCCGAGTACTTCGGTTTTCCCTGCCAATATTCATTCCGCCAAATTCTCCATCATCATAATCCCCCGGGGCAGGCTACAATAGGTCACTCAGTGGCCGCCGTGCCGAGTGGACCCAGTTGGACTCCACTCCCTACTAAGCTATGTTCATATTCTTCTTCTTCTCCTCCTCCTCCTCCTCCTCCTTAGAGAGTGAGAGAGAAAAGATAGAAAAGAGAAAGTAAGAACGAAAGAAAAAATAAAAAAGGAAAGAAGAAAGGACGAAATAAAAACAGAATAAAGGAAGAAAAAGGAAGAAAGATATTCGAAAGGAATGAAGGAGGAAGGAAAGAAGGAAAGAATGAAAGAAAGAAAAAAAGCACGCGACGAACATTCACTTTTCATTCATCGCATATTCAGTTCGAATCCCGGTTATATACCGAAGAGTCGGTTTTATTGGATTACAGTTTATTTTGTTCTGGGCGGTTGAGGGAAACATCACAAGCACGCTGTCTTCTCCCAAATTCCTGCCTACAGTTCTTCAAATTCTGAACTTGTACTACGAATTTCAGGGTATGGAGCCAGAAGGAACGAGAGAGGGTTGCTATCTATTTGTATTGGACTACTGAGAGACTGAAGATGTCAGCATTATAACAGCAATTGAACACAAGAGACAATGAAACATTGATTTATATAAAGGGACTGAGTTTAGAAACTCTCATCTTCCCTTCTCTGTTCTAAAACATGTCAGATAAGATATGAAACTCTATAAATTTACGTGTTGTTTTGTACGAAAAATGATCTCTCGCTGCAAGGGAAAAACATAGATTAGACAGCAGTTTCCTCAACCACAACCTTTAACTCTTGATGACGACCACTTCGGTCGAAACATGTCTGAAAACTTTTAAAGTGATTAGCTTTTATTAGGTTTAAAAAAAATTGTTGCACATAAGACTGTAGAACTAAATAAAAAACCTAAGTGAAACGTGTAACAGGATGGTAAACAAAATGCGCAAGACAATATTTGGACCCTAGAGAGAAGTAACAGAGGATGTACACGTATGTGGTTGTTGTAGTCGTGGTGAAAGGTGGTAGTGGACGTGGTAGTGAGCGAGGTCGCAGTTGTGGTAGTGGTGCTTGTGATGCTAATGTCTGTGGTCGTGGTCATAATAGTGGTGATATTTGCGGTGGGGATGGTTGTGGCTATGGACCTGGTCTTGTCGAGGGTTGTGGTGGTAGTAGTGGTGAAAGGATTTATAACTTATACCATAAATAAATATTAGGCTCATTCGGTTTTTTTCAGATCAGGGAGAAAGAGATTGGTTCGGCATTAACACACATTGAGGAAATAACAATTGACTAATCCACTCTAGGGAGAAGAATCTTTCTTGAGAAGCTAAAAAAATTGCTCAGCTATTCAAGAATTTGTCGACCTTTTTGGAACCTAAACTTCTTCAAAAGATCCCATCACCGATTTTTATCTTGAGCAATACGAATTCAGACTTCAACCTACCACCCTATTTCTCTAGAAATATGTTTTAATATTATACATCATGAAAACCCTGGCCTTTCAGAGTGGTCTCTTTCCTTTGTGGTTTCTGACTCAAATCTTTATGATATCCATCCCTCCTCGATTTTATTATTCTATTAATATTTGGCGAAGAGTATAAATTGGAAGGTTTCTAAGTATGTAACTTACTCCCGTCTCACATCTAGGTTCTAATATTGTTGTCGGCACCACGTTCTTCGGCTTCCTAGTCTTAGTGTTGCTCCGTTAATCTGAGAGATCATGTTTCATGCCCACAAAAAAAAAATCCGTGGATTTAGTCCGCAAGCGAATTATACAGACCGAGCGACCGCCGCATGTCGGCGAAGTTAGTGCCAACTTCTATAGCTCAAGCGGTTAGTCGATGGCTTCCCACCGCGGCGGCCCGGGTTCGATCCTGCGTCTGGTCAAGTAGGATTTGTGATGGACAATGTAGCGCTGGGGCAGGTTTTCTCCGAATACTTCGGTTTCCTCTGCCAATCTTCATTCCACCAACTGCTCCACAATCACCCTCACCTATCATCTGGGGCTGGTACAATAGGCCAAAAGTTGCCGCAGTACAAGGGACTTAATCCCACCCCACTAGCAATAAAAAAATAGTGCCAACTTTAAAGCAAGATTTAAAACTATAGCTTTGTAAATTTTAATTTTCACGTGTTTAGATACAGAGGAAAAGAGGAGAGATTAATTTAATCGCAAATTTCGACTAGGTAAGTGACTCCAATTCCCAATTACCTGAACTTTACGCATTTTCGAAAGATTCAATTAAGTACCTTCACATTATGATTTTGTCTTGCATTCTAATGATGAAACATGGGCAGTGAATTGGTTTTCTTCTGTTTCCTTCTACACGATCCCACACACTCCATCAAACAGAGCGTCTGTGTTTTTCATTACAGTATTTACAGTATTTACAGTATTTGGAAGAGACTGTGGACCTGTGGACCTGTGGACCTGTCGTCTGACAGATTACTGATGATGATGATTTACGTTTTCGCCAGCAAATTAATATAATTAACGCGGACAAGAAGTTGACGTAAATGACAAATGGAAAAAACAAGTTACAGAACCTCTAGAGTTTGGGAGCACGCGGCAGAGTAGTTGGTTAAGGCACTGTGCTACAAACCGGAAGGTCGCCGGTTCGAGTTCCGATGAGGTTGTTTTTTTTTCAATTTACCTAATCCTTCCAGCCGCACCATGGCCCTGGGGTCGACTCAGCCTCTAACAGAAATGAGTACCAGGAATCTTCCTGGGGTAAACGGCGGCCGGTGCGTAAGGCTGACAACTTTACCGCCATCTGTGTGCCGATTGTCTAGAGACCTCATGGGTCTTCACTGACTGTTACAGGGATAGATTTACCTTTTGACCCTAGAGTTACATGTAGGCTGACGAGTAATGTTGAATGGACGATATAGAACAGGCTGCGCAGGGTCGAAAGCAGATTAATCTATCTCAGAGCAGAACCCAATGATGGACTTCCGTTAACATGTTGGCGAATTTTCAGGTTCCATAGAAAGCAGCGAATTTCTTTATCACTCTAGCGGCTGTCATCCACACAAAGTCATATACCGTGGAATTAGTTTAACATATTTATACCTTGGTTCACTGTACAACAGATGTGACGCGAGAATTGAAGAAAAGTTATAAACACAGAAGCGTCGTCTCGAAGTGTCTAGGGCAAAGAACTTTCTTATCATCTCCCGCTCCCGCTGCACATCTGCTGGTTCTCGACTTTTATCGATCTTCAACTTTCGAAACAAGATTTCCTGTTGGGGTTTCCCCTTGGTTTGCCAGGACACGAAACTCAGTGGTTTCACGTTTGATGTCGGGATGTCGGTTCATAAAGAGAGGCTTCACTGAGGTTTCTAGTGATTTGCCATTCTAATCTGGTTATCAATTTATCTGCAAATCACATGGTAGACAAAACTTCTTCCCCGCGGGTTCTAGTGTGGAGTAAGTTTAAGTCTGCCTGTCCTGAAGTGCATCTTACACACAACACAGTTCTGGCAGGGTTCCTCTAATGCCTTGTATTGCTGATGGTCACGATTAGCCCACTTCCTTTATTTTGAAAAAGCAAAAGTAGGCTTATTCCATCTCCATCTTGTCTGTGTCTGTTCGTCTGTATATCCCTTTACCAACTTTTGAATGCCTGAACCAATCTTTAAGAAACTTTCTATGTATATCATGACACTTGAACCCATCTCAACGGCGTACTTCAATAAATCCCTCCCATCAGCCTGTGTGTCTGTATGGTAAAAAAAGTAAAGTTGTCCTTGTGCTTAACTAATTACGCACTATGCCATGAAGGCGTATGGAGGAGTAGATGTATAGATCCACGTTTTCTTGACGTCGACACTAGTTGGAGGTGAATGGTAACCTTCATACTTCTTCCACTTTATCCTGTGGAAAGAACCCTTAGTACCCGCTGGATAGGAGACTGGGTGGGCCCCAGAACCGGTCTGGACGACATGGAGAAGAGTAAATTTTTCTTCCTACCAGGACTCGCACTCCGACCCCTCGGTCGTCAAGCCCGTAGCCAATCACTATTCTGACTACACTACCCCGACTTCCTTGTGTCTATATACATATTACCAAATCGTTGCTAGGCAACGGCTCGGGAAAACGATACTGCGGCAATGAACAAACAGGCAGCAAAAGAAGAATTGTTGAAGGTGTCGACTTCTAGGCTGTCCGTGCCCTAACAAAGGACAATAGGCAATTACTTCTCCCCACCAATTCTTATTTCATTTTAAGGCAACAAAATACATTGCAGAAGCTTTACAGCATTACGTTAAATTGCATTGTCTGTTTACATTGTACTGGCGTCAAATCGAAAGTAAAACAGCCATAACCAAGGTTTGAAAATGCGGTAACCTACCTGAGATGAAAATAGACCTCATACGGACCACTTATATTCATGGACTTTGTTTTTAGTCTCTCATTTTAAAATTATGTTAAGTAAACTGATGATGATATCCTAACTGGTTCATAGCTAGTTATGTCTTAAATAAAATTATGCGAAATAATGTCCCAAGATTCCGCGTGGGATTCTGTCATAGCATTACTGACCATTCCACAAAGGTACGTGACTTTTCAATGCAGCAACAGATTCAGGCAAAGGGGAAAAGCTGCCCAGCACAAGCTTATCTTTGGAGTGCATGCACAGTCAGTACCCGTGCATTTACGAGTCTGGTTTGCGACCAAGTTAAGCGACCGTTTTTATCTTATCCGTATTACCACAACAGGAACATGAGTAATGCGGATTGTTAAGAGATGAGTAGCCTACATTATATTCAAATGTTAGCAATCGCAATTACAAATTAATCTTCTGCAAACATCAACATATTGTCACGTGTCAGGTGACTATAGACGGGTTTTGTATTGAAAAACCTGTCCCTGTGACAGGCCGTGAAGATCCATGGGGTGTGAGTCGTCGAGGGTCCTACATCTTGCAGACAATCGGCTGACAGATGGCGGTAAGGTTGTCAGCCTTACGGGCCAGCCTACCCCCAGGAAGATTCCTGATACTCATTTCTGTAAGAGGCTGAGTCGAACCTAGGGCCACGGTGTAGCTGGAAGGATTAGGTAAAGTGAAAAAAAAAGATCAATGACTCAATGAAACACCTTCCATTCTTGTCGCGTATTGTTATAGCTGCGTGTGAACTGGTTCTTTAGCCAGCAACGGATATCCTCCTATTGTTGAGATCGTAACTTCTAGGAATGTTTATACCAAGCCGTGATCTATCAATGGTCATATGCGTCACAATATATAAAAAGGAGTTCCTCTTGGAAAATCTTTTGTTTAACATTTTCATTAATAACTTTCGTGCTAACATTTTCCATTCCAATTATTCTTATGCGACTGAGAAATTTGCCGGTGTATATCGCAAAATAGTCAGAGAGTGAATAGAGAAGGAAGCAGTTGTGGCCTATTTTATGGTATTATCGTAACAAGAGAGAAAAGGTTTTGGAGAATAAGAAATAAGCGAAAACTGAGGGGAATTATGTGTACCCACTGATGTGGGATCGGATATTAAAAGGAAGATATTGTAGTGGTTCAGGCATAATATTAGAATAGATGAAGCAAAGTTGGTTTAGAGAGTTTTTGAGAGGAGACTGGAATGTGACACAAATGAGGGCGGTTGGACCATCTAAAGAATGATTTATGAAAGCTAAAATTGTAGAGAATGGGACAAAAGTCAAACAATAGAGAAGAACGGACATCTTTCGTAAAGGAAGCAAAACGTTCACAGAGGACCTCAGAGTCAAAGCGTATATTAAGCATCACAGGATATGTCTGAATACGCCGAAGACAACTACGCAAAATCTCGGGAAGAATATTTATACTTGAGTCGAGACTCTAACCCGGGACCTTCAAAATACTAAGGAATGCTAACAACTCAACCTATGAGTTAGATCGATATAATCTGTGACTGACGCTGAAAGAATTGTATTTTCTACAAGTTTCCAGCTAACTAACTAACTAACTAACTGACTATCTTCATAGCGCTGAGCCCTTCTTGAGAAGCCGCCTGTGTAGCTACTCAAGAACTTCCCAGGATTTTATGGAACCCGAAGGTTCATTACCGTGTCCACAAGACCCCTCCACACGTCCCTATCCTGAGCCAGATCAGTCCAGTCCATACCACCCCATTCCATCTCTCTAAGATGAATTCTAATATTAACCACCCACCTACGTCTTAATCTTCCTAGTGGTCTCTTTCCTTCTGGCTTTCCCACCGACATCCTATATGCATTCCTTTTCTCCCCCATTCGTGCTAGATGCCCTGCCCACCTCATCCTCCTTGACTTGATCATTGTAATCATACTTGGAGAAGAGTACAAGTTATGAAGCTCATTATTATGCAGTTTTCTCTAACCTCCTGTCACTTCTTCTCTCTTCGGTCTAAATATTCTCCTCAACACCCTCTCCTCAAACACCCTCAGTCTGTGTTCCTCCCTTAATGTCAGAACCAAGTTTTCAAATAACGATTATTAACTTTCTGAACAATATCCACCGTCTTGTTTTTCATTTAATAACAATGTTTCGGAGACTGAACTCTTGTCTCCGTCCTCAGGTAAAAGCCTACTCACTTGGGCTCAATTGATAGAGCTAGTTCCTATCTCAGGGACAGGGATTAGCTCTGTCGAGTGAACCCAAGTGAGTAGACTTTTGCCTTAAGGCGGAGATAGAATGCTGTCTTCACCATGTTGTTTCTAAATAAAAACAGAACTATAGGTAATTTAAAAAATCAATAATTGTATCAACAACGTCACAAATTTTAAAACTCTTTCTTTTGGGAGTCTGCTCTATAAATTTCACAGTTGGTGTTGGTGAAATTCTGAACCAAAGGTCCAGTATCTTATAACTAGATCACAGACAAAACTCTTTAAATATGCACTTAGAGGCCTAACAGAACTTTTGAAGTGCTGTCCTAATGTTACGCTCGCGGGGACCTGCAGAAAAGACAGCGTTACGCAAACCAATTGCAGGAGTATGTACTGTGTAGATACCCACAGAAGTAGAGTAATACTGCTGTGTTTGCAGTTCACTTTCACCGCCTCTCTACCCTGTCTACAGAGCAAGATTCTGCGAATTAGTGGGCACAGGACTTGCGCTGCCTACAAATTAACATCGTCATAATAAGCTGACGACGAATGGAAAGCGAGCAAATGAGCCATTAGTGGGCACTTGTCATATGTCTCTCCACTCTCATATATTTTCAAACACGCATTTCCAATAAATTTCTTTTCATTTATAACGGCATATTGTTTATTTCGCTATATCGGCTTTAGCTGGGACTGTCAGAGGATGAGGACATTGAATTGCGAAAATGTGGATGGAGGAATCATGGGTTCATACGATGTATTACTCTGGCATTTTCCTGGAGGCTCTGAGGAGAACCATGACATACTTCAGAGAGGATAATACACGTATGTCTCCGTACGGAGATTCTTAACCCGGTACATCGCAAACACGAACCAGGATTCATGACTACTCTACAGCGGCCCTCGGGTTTTCCCACGAAACTCCTGTTAGTTCCATGGATTTATCAATTGTTTAATAAAAGGTCAGCGTTTTAATACAATCATTACTTAGGGAATGAGAATGTAATTCCTTGACATTCAGCCCACTCTTATTCATTTTTGATACCAGCCATAATATCGGGTGTCTGAAAGGTATCCAAAATAAAAAATATATATATACTTCGGAAAGTAACTGTCATACACGTAGCCGGTTTATGTCATCGGTAAGGAAAACCCTGTAAGTTTTTTTTTCATGCCCGGCTTACGCGCATGCGCCGCCACATTTCTGCCACCGTGTTAGGAATTACTTGGACAGAGAGATGGCTGGGAGATAGATCGGCAGAAGTGGATCAATCGCTTGGTCTCCAAGGTCACCAGATTTAACCTCACTGAATTTTTTTCTTGTGAGATTATGTGAAGAACATTGTCTACTAGGTTGAGATCAACGGCCTACAACACCTGAAAGCCCGCAAAAGGGTCGCTGTGGCTAAGGAAACAGTAAAACATGCGGGATCGTCTGGATATTTGCTGTGCCACCAGGGAAGCCCACATTTAAATTTACCGAGAAAGTTATATACTCAGAAAAAAAACTTGGATAATTTCCCTTTGTAGTGGTGTAACCCATAAATGTGTATAATAAAAGTTTTCTGATATATAATTATTTTATTTTGGATACATTTCATCCGGACGCTCTGTATTAACTCATAATGCATAAGCCATTTCACTCCACCCATTCCTACCTTTCATCGCTGATGAAATTCAGTATCGGCTCCGTGGTACTGCTCATCATACCTCATCATACATGAACCTCAAGTAAGCGTCCGCACTTTTTTGAAAGCGATTCATACGGATATTCGTATATAACAAATGTTATAGGTACTTTATCATATCGTGACATGTGAATCCATTGCATAGGTAACGGCTTGTTAATACACGTACACGGGACGATTAGCTGGAACAGTCGGTTGTTGAGCAACGGCTCGATAAGCATTGTTCTCACAGCAACTTAGACGTTTCCTGCACAACGGAGATGTCGTTTTCGTGACAACGGCTAGCTGAACTGTTCGACTCGGTGTCCCCTATTCGGTACGCCAAGCAGATATAAAGTAGCAGCAGTAGCAGTAGCCAAGTCGTGTTTTTTCAGCGCTAAGCAGAGCTACGCATAGAGGGATTCGTTATTCAGAAGGAGTTAAATGTGTGAACTGTTATAATCGAGTGTAACAGTAATAGAGACGTCAAATAAATCCAATCATCAATTCTAAAATCCACAATTATTAATCATGTTACCCCGGATACAAGTGACAATATATACACACGTATGTACAATTTATATTTAAGATAAATCCTAACCTGCTTCATACTGGTTTCTTGCTTGTCTCACTCTTCAACCCTGAAGAAGGAGGCGACATGTTCTTCCGAAATGTCGGACTCATAATCACCGCTATGAGAACTTCAAATCTATCTAATATTTCTTATCGATTTCTTATCTCTCATATGCGGTTTTCATCATGTAATCTGCTGATTTGTTAGTTGAATATTGCACGTCTGCTTTAGTCTTACCTCAATGTCGCGTTCTTTCCGTCTTTCAAAAAGACGCGTCAGTAAAAAAAAATGCGAACTTCCCTCTGTGAGGAGCACACTACCGAAAAATAAAACAGACGTAAACTGAATAGCTCATCTTTGTTATAGAAACTCAAGCTTTCGAAAACGGCGTCTGTCTCCGTCATAATGCAAAAATACAAACATAATCAGCAGGGCAAATTAAATGGAACTAAACTCTATCTTCGGATATTATAAATCAATCCCTATTGCTATTCTAAGTTCCAGATCATGTGGCCTCCCGACTTAAGGTGCATATTGTTTTCGATCGCTCCAATACTGGGATCTTGGGTTCGAATCCCATTCGAGTCATGCATATATGTTTATGTCTCTTAGTGTAAATAGAGGTCTTCCAATTGGCATAGTCCCCGATCAAGGAATCCTATCAATTAATTACGTGAATGATTCATCATTTCGGAAATTAAACCTCAACAGGAAGGGGTCAGAGGGTGTAATCAGTAGAAGGAAAAAGAAGAAGACTTTGAAGGTACACCGCGATCAAAGAGTAGATTCCGGGTGTGCAAATCCCGGATACAGAATCCCAAGACCACAAGTTAGCCTTGATTCTCGAAACAAAGTGGGGGATAAGAAAGGTTCCGACGGTTCGTGATATCGCTTGTTGATGTTGCGATACGAAGCGCTGTTTGCTGTCACAGAAACATCCCCGAGAAGGTCCCGCTGACAGATGCCAATTCTCGAAACTTAGTGAAGCCCAATTTACCTTGAATCTTAATTCTGATTGCAAAATATTTCTCAGAGAATTATATTGTTCCCATATATACTAGATAAATGGAATGGTGACTTGGGAATTTTCGTTATCAGAGCTCTGTATTTCATTCCTACCTTTAACGTTTTCTTTGGTACATCTCATTAACCAGTTTTCAAGAAATTAAATTTCGTCTGTTGAGATAGTGAAAGGTAAAAGTTGTCCCTTGCTTAACTACTTAATCACTAGGCTATGAAGAAGTATGGGGGAGTGGATGTATAGATTAATATTTTCTTGACCTCTGCACTAGTTGGATTTGAGTGGTCAGATTCACGTCCCGGCCGCTTTACCCCCGGGAAAGAGCCCCCGGTACCAATTTTGTAGGTGGTTGGGTGGACACCATAGGCGATCTTGACGACACGGAGAAGTGAAAATTCTTGACCCTACCGGGACTCGAACTCCGACCTCTCGGTCGTCCAGTACGTAGCCAGTCGCTATATCATCTGCCTGATAATACCTTCACAAAATAATTACCTAAGATTAAAGCACAATATACCACTGTAGGTCGCGGTGCAAGGGCCGAGGAGGCCTACATTACCTAAGATTAATGTCTATTAAGTATCAGAATACTTTCTGTATATTAACTGCTTCGACTTTCAAACGGGATTTTCCACGTTTGGCAAAAGTACCTAAATGCAGTTGAATGGCAGAAGTTCTTGAACAGTTGAAATATTCCACGGTCCATGTGTTCTCAATCAGTAAGGCTTAGTGGGCTTTTGTCTTTATACTAATTTCTTAGCTCACCTAACTACAACTTAAAAAGAAATATCCGTAGGCGATTACGTTTAATATTTTCACGATTTAGGGTTGTGACTATAGACGGGGTATGGATTGGATGGTTGCATTTATTGACACCGTATACACACTACTCGGACATTCGGAATTACAGGCAAAACAGCGTTTTCGCTGATCTACACACTTTATACTTCACCTTACACACACGCTCTAGGGTTCTCAGTCTTCACTAGTCGTATCCTGGCAACGGATTTCAACACAGTAATTATAATAGTCTCACTGTAACTGCAGTGGAGACTTCTTTTCACAGCCTAATTCCTTTCTTGCCGTTTCTTCTCAATCGTCTTCGCTGCCCCTGTCGCTACAGCTCAGTGTACAGAACTCGTGAAAATATAAATCAAATGGCATTATACCAATGAAACACTAGATGTCACTAGAGTCAGCGATTGTATGATATTACTACATTGTCACATTAATCAGCAGGATGATCAAAAGGAGGAAAAGAAAAAATTATACAACATTTAATGAGGATAAAATTGTCTTTGAAAGTCACAGGATGCGTCACACCTAATTCGCTCACATCTACGTGCCAGAGTCCATCTTGGAGAGAGTTACAGCTGCTCTAAATTTCACGCCATTTCTGCAACCCGAATATTCATTACCATGCTCGCAAGAGCCCCTTCTGGTCCCTATCCTGAGTCAGATGAAACCAGTCCATATCCTCTCATCATATTACTTCAGGATCCATTTTAATAATATACGCCATTCAGCGTCTAGTTCTCTCAAGCAATCTCTTTTGTTATGATATTCGACTATGATTCGTATGCGCTTCTCATATTTATCATGCTTGCTAAAGACTCCGTCCTTCTTCTCCTCCTTGTTCTGATCACCCTGACTAACTGAAAAAGAATTAAAATTATAAAGCTCGTTGTTTTACAACTTTCTCCGGCCTCCTGATACCCCATCCCTCTTAGATACAAATATTCTCCTTAACACTCCGTCACTATCTTCGCTGACAAGCTGCGGTCGCTTGGTCGGTATAGTTCGATTGTGAACT
The DNA here is from genome assembly GCF_002891405.2 of Cryptotermes secundus. Classification (NCBI taxonomy): domain Eukaryota; kingdom Metazoa; phylum Arthropoda; class Insecta; order Blattodea; family Kalotermitidae; genus Cryptotermes; species Cryptotermes secundus. Next base: position 289,663 of record NW_019723910.1, on the reverse strand, counting down.
AATACCACGGAGTTCAATTTTTAGTTTTTTTTAACTCCGTCCTCTGGGAGTTTTCCTTCTTTATTTGTGAGGGACTAAGACTCAGACTTGTACAGAACAACGTGAAAATCCTCACCTTTGTATGTTTCAATATTTTAATTCTTAGATAGCAGATGCGAAGGCAAGAACACTGCACTGAATTTATTCCTCTGCCTTTATGTGACTTTATATTTCTTTGCCATCTTCATAAGAGCCCGCCACTGGACCCATATTGAGCCAGATTAATCCAGAGCACATCCTCACACCTCAGTTCCTTGAGATCCAGCTCTTTATATCATGTTCCTATTTACGCGTATCGAACTGTATGCAGGATGAAGACCAAGGGGAACGCCACGGAGAAACTAAGCAAAAGTGTTATCTCTTGGAGGGTGCAACTTTGTTCGGAAGGAAAAAGGCGTATGTTGTTACAGGATGGTTGGTGAGTTGTGGTGTTATCAACCTACAGTCTGCGGACCCATACCGGCCTACGGTATAATTTGTGCCCATTTGCATATCAGTACTCTTAGAGACTGGGCAGTTTGTGTAGGATATTAAAGCGTTTATGGCAGATTTTCGCTATACACATCAATAGAGTCACCTCCCTCAATTACACGTATATACCAATAGGAAAATCCCAACAAATTGTGCAAGAATTTTTTTTTATTATCAATTTTGAGTGTTAACTTTGGAAGATTATAGATTCTATTCAATTTTAATGCCACATGAAGACGTTAATTTTATATTTTCATCGTCATCATGAACTTTGTGGGCCAGAAAGTTAAATCCGCCGATTATAGTGGACGCGCGGTGTAAAGCATATACTGTCTTCGCTCGTTCGAAAGCTTGGATCGTGGTTTCGAATCCAACTAGAAGTATGGATGTGTGTCTGCATTTATTTTGTCTTTGTGATGTTCTGTGTGTACGTCGCGGCCTTGCGACGGGCTAATTCCTCGTCCTAGGAGTCCTGCCGACTGTATGTAGGTTAAGAAACTGAAAAAGCAGCCAAGGTCCACAAGGGCTGTAGAGAGATAGATAGATAGATAGATAGATAGATAGATAGATAGATAGATAGATAGATAGATAGATAGGTAGACAGATAGGGCGACAGATAGACAGACAGATAGAGAGAGAGATCGGCAGATAGATATATAGACAGACAAATAGACAGATAGACTGACAGATAAATAGATAGACAGGCAGACAGATAGATAGTCCGACAGACTGACAGATAAATAGATACATAGACAGTCAGACAGATAGTCAGGTAGCCCGACGGACAGAGAGACAGATAGATAGCTAGATAGGGAGTAAACGCATATATAGAGACATGGAGTTAGATTTCGACTATTATTTCGGTTGCACAATGCGAGACATGTAGTACAGGTCGCCGGAGAGCCCACTGAGGTGTTAACGTTACAAGAACTACAACCACTAGTCTCTAATATCGTGTGCTCGTGTAATGACGAAATAATTACGAAGACGCTCACACATACTACACGGCAGATTCTCACAGTACTAAATCCTGGGACTGCATGTCCTTGCTCCACAGATGTGGAAAAATGAAGAACATTCAAATCTCAGATAAGGAGCAGAATGACGGTGCTGCAGTATCCTGGAAGTTTCTGTCGCGTACAACCAGCTATGCGATAAGAGAAAACCAATACGACGGTGGAAATACATCCGACAATCGACGGAAAGGGGGAAGATGAAAGGAGTGGAGGGAGGTATAAATAGTAAGAGACACAAAGCTGGTGTGAAATAATTGTTGGTAGGAAGAGACATACCGACTGCAAGGTCTAGTGAGAAAGGAATAGCTTAACTGGGGCGCACTGCAGTGGACCAGTCTGTGGGCAGCAACAGTCAGTCAGGGACCTCCCTCCACACTGCAGACTGATAGATCACCGCACTAGGCCGAGACACGTAAGTTGCCATGCGACATGTGCACCTAGACCGCTAGGTTTTTATATCAGAGTATCTTCGGAAATAATTAAATTAATTATAATTTTATGTGATTTGTTTGGACGTAACGAAAGGTGTGTTTTCCACCCTAGAGATTTCTATAGCTTAGTTTAAAAAACTGTAGCTTGAGATGTACAAACAGAAACAATGTTAATTTTTGTCTGTTACTGTTACTTTTATTTATATATTCATTTCTAATGTAAATAAGGGGCCAAATACCAACGTCTGGCAACGTAGGAATAAGAAATAGAACTTTGGATCTGTAGAGGAGATTAATTATTCCTTCAAACCTCAATTAAGCCTAAAGAGCATACATATGTTATGAAAATTAATAAATATCTCCAATTTATTTAATTTTATCATAGCATCACCAACATTCTACAGTATATTTGTGAAAATTTGAAAGTTTTTATGATTAATTCACGCCCGCTGCTGTCTACTGATCTTACTCACAGCCACAGTCAAAACCATGTGCTAACGTGCAGTGTGTTTTTGCATGTTGAAGCGACTTGTTTAGTGTGAGTTCCAGTTATAACACATTCCACTACTCACCTCACACATGAGCAGCTGTAGAATTCTTAACAGCATTCGTCCTGTTGTGTGTCATATATAGGATATATAAGGAGAGCAGTCTATACAACACTATTCCTGAAAAACAAAATAGATCCTATTGTATGAACATTTGTTTTATTTTACTATTAACGCTACAGGAACTAGGACTAGCCTGATGAAGGCCCAATATAAGGGCCGAAACATGTAGCGTCAACAGCAAAATAAAACAAACTGTTGAAACAATACTGTCTATTTTGTTTTTCAGGAATACTGTTGTGTAGACTGCACCCATTATACACATATAGCCTACAGCTGTAGACTTATCTACTTGTACATAATACATCGATATTCAACAATCGATTGAGCGATTATTGGGTTGAAAGTCGCTTCATCATAGCGTAAAATAATAGTATAATTGTGAATAATGGATTGGGAAGAATTTTAATCAAACATGACCTATTTTAAAGAAAAATTACAGCATTTACCAAGACGTAACAGAATATTGCGGAAACCCTGTCAACATACTCGTAATTTTCTCGGGACCATAATTCCAAATGGAGACCTCAGTGCAAAGCTACCACTAAACGCCATTGTCCGGTAATTCAAAGCGGTGTTGTCAGATATTCCGACATATAAGGTGGTGATATGAAACGCGAAAAGAATTTTATAGTCGATGGATAAAATAATAAACAAACTTTAGGTTTTAGAGACAAGTTCGTAAAGCGGAGATTCTGCTCAGTGATGATATCTTCCAAAAACTGATGTCCATGTGAAACCTAAGAGAGCGAAGAAAGGAGAAACTCCGTGTGGCTGTTCATGCAGTGCTAAGCAGTCCTTTCTACTCCCTTCTGTCTCCCGGACCCACAATGATAATGAATAACGTACCTCACTTTGCGCAGCACAACTAACACAAATTATACTATTACTAACGCGCCTAAACATGTTTATTTACAACACGAAAATCAAAGGAAATGGCGTGGCACTGAAACCGAAGGCATAATTATCTGTATTATAGTAGCGTAAACGGGGCCGTCTGCACAGCAATAATATCTTCAAATTAAAGACAAAATGGATACTTAAATAGTCACACTTGACGGTGTTGTTTTTGTCTTTGGATACTAACGCATCAACATTTGTTTTTATTATTATTTTTAAACACAGGTGTTGCGCTACATGTTTCGGCCTTTCCTAGGTCATCATCAGAGGAGTCACGAGAATATCAATCTAAGTTCTTTAATTGAACTATCTTCATATGGATCTATATTTTATGAGTGGGTTTTGTTTTTAATAGCTAATACAACTTTGTAAAACGTAACTTGACAACATACCCCAAACTCTGGTAATATACGGTTTTTATCTAAATTTAAGATTATTTTATGACTAACATATATTATGGCCGCGCCAGAGTTCAAGCGGTTAGTCGTTGGCTTCCCGCCGCGGCGGCCCGGGTTCGATCCCGGGTCTGGTTAAGTGGGATTTGTGGTGGACAAAGTGGCGCTGGAGCGGGTTTTCTCTGAGTACTTCGGCTTCACCTGCCAATCTTCATTCCACCAAATTCTCCATCATCATAACCACACGGGGCAGATTACAATAGGCCAATCAGTGGCTGACGTCCCGAGTGGACCCAGTTTGACTCCACCCCCCACTAAGCGAATTAAAAAAAAACACACATTATAATTTGCGTTTAATATAACATGTCTTTGAAATAAAATTTAACAATTTAAAGAATATGTCCCTACTTTAATTACGCGTTGATTCTAAAATTGTCTTAAAATTGAGCTTAGGACCAAAAATAATCTCTTTTTTTGTCATCGTTATCATCGTGGTTGTTGGTTGATGAATCATGGATGCGAAGGGCCCTTATTCATAGCTCAGTCATATTGATTATTTTTCTGTCGTCGTGTAAATGGTTATACACTCATTAGGGTCACCCTCGGGTAGTTTTGTTTTTCATATGTGTGTAGTTTAAGTGACTCTTATTTGGTTTTGTGTATGCGAATGGGTCCCTGTTGCAGTAGTGCTATTCAACGTTGCAGTGTTGTCTGCATTGATCACTCGTAATTGAAAATTATGCATGAAAAGACATGAAATAAAATAGATTGTAAGATACATAATTCTCTCCAAGGATATTGGCATCTTTACATTCGTCTTCCTCTCCAGTTTCTGAGAGATGTAATAGTCGACTGTAAAATATTGTTTTTTTTTTTAATTCGATAGATCATATCATAACACCCCATAAAAGGGGGTAGAACAAAAGTAACACTATTCAATACAAACTGTTTGGGTGCTGAAATGAAAGGATAAATGAAAAGTTCATTTATCTGTAACGATAATGAGATACGATTAATGAAATCTGACCATACAAAAAACTAATTGTAAAACTAGATTATAACAATAAATAGTAGACAGAAACTAAACGAAACAGAATAATCCAGTTCAGTACACTTACATTGAAGGAATTCAGTTCATGCCGTACTATTACGGAATGTTTCGCAATTTTAGTGTTTAAGTATGAAAGTTTCTTGAAAGTAATTTATTAGGTAAAAACGAGTTGATTTGTTATGTTATCTAATACATGTTTTAACTCGTGAAATAGTTTCTCAGCCTCCCCGCAACGCAATAGTTAGAGGATGTATAGTCTAAATACAAAATATGGCGGTGAAGAACTTGATTGCTGTAACTTGAACAACGGCTTTCGGGCTCTGAATGGGGGGGAATTAATCTAGACCGAAGGGCCGTGGCATAGCTCAGGCGGTTAGTCGTCGGCTTCCCACCGCGGCAGCCCGGGTTCGAGAACGGGTCAAGTCATGTGGGATTTCTGTTGGACAAAGTTGCAATGAGACAGGTTTTCTCCGAGTACTTCCGTTTCCCCTGCAAATTCGCATTCCACCGACTGCTCCACAATTATCTCATTATCTCTAATCTTGGGCTGGGACGATAAGCCAAACAGTGGCCCCAGTACCAAATGGACTCAGTCTCACTCTGTAACAAAAATAATAAAAAAATACCAAGTTTTATGGAGATTGGTTCAGTCATTCAGAGATAGTGGGGGAGAGGATAAACAGAGAACGAGGTGATAATAGGCTTTTTTTATTTGTTAAAAAATAAGAAAATTATGTTAATGACTGCTTTAACAGAATTCAACAATAATTGGAAATAGTTTTAATAAAGTTATAGGATAATGAACTAGGAAATGAAAGACACAATGAAATACACGTAAAAATATGTGCCTGATGACCTTACAAGGTGAAATTATGTCGTAGAAGTGACATTCATAAAAAAAAATAACAACGTAGGAGACCAGCTGCTCACGTGCACCACGGGAAGTCGCACGTTCAAGATAGCCCTTACAGATTAAATCTTGAAGATGAATAATTATCTTCTGTCCAATGTCAAGGTTAAAAACGCATTCAAGCTCCATACACTTCACGGTGGCAGTGCTTAATTAAGTGCAGTACAAACTTGATATTAATGCAGATGTAGAAGGTAATNAAGCTCCATACACTTCACGGTGGCAGTGCTTAATTAAGTGCAGTACCAACTTTCTTTGTCTTTACCTTATGACGATATTAATACAGATGTAGATGGTAAAAAAGGTAAAGTTCTCCCTGTGCTTAACTATTTAAGCACTACGCCATGAAGGTGTATGGGGGAGTGGATGTATAGATCCATATTTTCTTGACCTCGGCACTAGCTAGAGGTGAGTGGTCAGCTTCACGCCCCTGCCGCTTTACCGCCTCGGGAAAGGAGCCCCAGTTACCCCTTTTGAAAGGAAGCTGGGTAGGCCCCAGAGCCGGTCTGGACGACGTGGAGGAAAAATAAGTCAAGGTATTAGAAATAATAAACTTAAGCTCTACAAGAAAAACTGTGTCAGCTTCTTATCATGGTACTTTGACTTTGCTTGTGTATTATCATTTCTGATAGGCGGAGCTCGGGCAGACGGAAACAGATAAACATAAAATTCGTTAACTTGACGAAACAGAATAGTTCTCTAGAAGCTAATAGTCCCGCAGCTGGTCCATAACTACCCCATCTCTTACGGAGCTTGGCGTTTCAGTACTGGTGTCACGTGAGTCCACACTTAAGTTTCTTAGGAGTAAAGCAGTAAATAAGATTTCATCACACAATCCATCAGAATAGAGGTTTTCAAATTCTGTGGTACAGCGACTCTGCCTAAAATGATACCTAAATTTACGTCACCCCCACCCTAATCATGTCTGTCGGTTAGTGGAAAGGGCAGTTCTGCATATTTGTCCACGTTCCTAGCAGGCTGTACGGTGACAGTGGGAACATGAATACTGCATTAACCTGAATATAAGAAGAGTTCTTTTCAAAACACCGCTTCATAGGAAAGAGAGGTCGCCTAATCCTAGGACCCTTAAGAACAGGTATGAAGGTGATGAGTTCTAATTCCTAATTCTAATGGCATTTGTGACAGTATCTAGAATTATATTTAAAGCATTAAGTTTTGAGTTTTTTCTGTTCTCAGTACTAAATTTTTACTTCCTTTTGCTTAAAATGCTCAGAACTAAAAAAACATGTTTAGTTTTGTCAAAAATCTTGTTTTTTCCTTGAAGAAGTATAGACTCGCAATATAATAGGACTTATAAGGTAGATTTACAAACACGTCACACTTCACTCACTCATGGAGCTGAGCCCTTCTTGAGAAGCTACCAATCGTGCAGCTACTCAAGAACTTCCCAATATTTTATGGAACCCGAAGGTTCATTACCGTGTTCACAAGAGCCCTCCAGCGATCCCTATCGTGAGTCAGATCAATCCAATCCACACCATCCCATCCTATCTCTCTGAGATAAAATTTAATAATGTTCACCCACCTACGCTTTGGTCTTCTTAGTGGTCTCCTTCCTCCCGGCTTTCCCACCAATATCCAACATGCATTTCTCCTCTCCCTATTCATGCTACATGACCTGCCCATCTCATTCTCCTTGACTTAATCATTCTAATTCGCCTAGGTACACTTCACACTTACAGTAAGCTGTAATGTCTGTGTATAGTCACAAAAAATTGCAAGATGTTTCCTGAAATTACTTGTCAAAACCGCTCGTGAATACAACTATATTTTACATAATCCGTGAGAAACCTCAGACCTGGGTGGCGATTATCACTTAGGAGATTAATCTGGCAATGGGTGTATTATTTTGGAAGAGGGGTGTCGCCAGGTACGTGTTTCCCTTATGTTCAACAAACTGCGTAACAATTTGCTGTAACATTCGGTCTCACGTGAACTTTCCTTTCTCCTCTACTTCTTATGCAATGACTCTTCAAGATGCAGACTTTTTATCTGAACTGCTACTTTCCCATTGGCAATTCAGTGCACGGAACGAGGAACCCGGGCCTTCAGTCACTGTTCCATAGTCACTTCACGCTGCATGATCATAAAAGAGAAATTTATACGAAACCCAGAATCCGTTAGGTTAACTTTCCTTAACAGCTGATAGCGTTTTAACTGTTGATAGCCTGAAAACTACAGTTAGCTTTATGTTATGCAGGTCTACAATATTCCACAATTTCTCGTGTTTTGGTTGCTTCCAGCTGCCAAATTGCATTTTATCCTTCCTGCGTTTTGACTCGCTCCACGTCGTGACAGGACGAATGGTGACGAAGAAGGGCATAAGTCTCACAAACGGTTATCNCCCCCCCCCCCGCCCAGATGTATGGAGAAGGAGCACTCATAGAAACTGTAGATCCTTGGAAGATGATAGATTGTAACAATATAGTTTATGTGCCCTTGTGCATAATTCTTAATTTCAATAATGTTCAATAAAAATTAAAATGACATCCCTTCTGCTATGGGCTGGACGGCCGAGAGGGTCGGTGTTCGAGTCCCGGTAGGGTCAGGAATTTTCTATCCTCCACGTCGTCCAGATCGGCTCTGAGGTTCACCCACCCTCCTATCCAATGGTACCCGGGCTTTTCCCTGGAGAGTAAAACAGCCGAGGAGTTTCTAAAAAAAAAAGAGCTATACTCTAGTGAACTAATATAATATAACATAATATGTTAAAATATTAGACAATTAAATTATAACACCGACACGAATTCATGAACTGAATCCTAACGAAACCATAACAAAACTGTGGTTTCTCCCTGATTTAAATTCCAAAAATTTGTATTAAAATTATATAAGGTACCAGTGTGATGGAGCAAAGGTTACGTACATGTAGATGTAGTTTTTTTGGGGTAAATTTGGAATCACAATAATTAGACTGTAAGATTAAAAAACAGTAATAAGCACATGAACCGGGAAGCTTGGGTCTACAAGGAAGTGTACAAGCAATTCCTGACTAATCAGAACGTTAACACGGCAGCGTAAAGGCTGACACTGAGGAAGAGCTATATGAAGTGGGCCATAAGCACTATGGCAGACGGAAAATGCTGAGTAGGAGGAGGCGGCATACCAAAAAGAGTCAACCCCTTCTCGATCGACAACCAATAATCAAGCCACACCGACCCAAAATCACGTCAGAGTAGGAGGACCCATATACCCGGAACACGACGAGTCAGCGAGCAGAGGTTACATAAACCCGAGACGAATCATTTTATGATTCTATTCTATTCATATATTATATTATTATTAATGTCATTATTACATTAGTATTACATTTGTGGCCATGAGTGGACGCTGGTTAGTGACGGCGAGCCTCTTCTTCCTCAGCTCAAGTAAGTGAAACCATCTTCATATAGCCATGATCATTAAGTGTAACAGTGTAAAGTGTAAAGTGTAACCCCAGGGAGAGATAGGCTAACCAGATGGTCTAGATTCATTCAGTGATTCCAAGGCATAGAATACCCGACAGCAGGGTGACAGGAGGTAGAAAT
>NW_019723910.1:276218-277654 GCF_002891405.2 Cryptotermes secundus | reverse complement strand
GGCTGCAAGCAGCCCGACTAACCTTGAACCTGGAAAAGTGCCACTTTGCTAAGGATAGTGTGGAGTATCTAGGACATCGTGTAACCAGAGAAGGGGTCAGCCCCTGTGAGGAGAAGGTGAGGGCAATTCGAGATTACCCTCGACCCCGCTCTGTCACCGAAGTAAGATCCTTCCTAGGATTGAGCGGATATTATAGGCAATATATCCCGAACTACGCGGATATCAGCCGACCTCTTTCGGCCTTAACCAAAAAGGATAGCAGCTTCCAGTGGGACAAAGAGCACGAATCAGCATTTAATCGTTTAAAATCCGAAATCAGCTCGGACACAGTACTTGCTTACCCTAGCATGGACCCCACCCATGAGTTCAGGTTACACACAGATGCAAGTGACCTGGGAATTTCAGCAGTCTTAGCCCAGGTACAGGATGGGAAAGAACGTCCGATTAGCTACGCCAGTAGACAGTTGACTCCTACGGAGAAGAAGCTGTCAGTCACAGAGAAAGAACTATTAGCAGTAGTGCACGGAACTAAACAGTTCCGGTGTTACCTGTACGGTCGCAAGTTCACGCTCGTAACCGACCACCGAGCGTTATGCTGGCTATTGAAACTAAAGGACCCGAGTGCCAAACTCACCCGATGGGCTCTCCGCCTATCAGAGTTCGAATATACGGTACTCCACCGACCGGGAAAGCACCACTGCGTGCCAGACGCCTTGTCTCGCCATATAGGGACCCTCACGAGGGAAGGACAGGTAACTAGACCTGAAGTGAAAGCAGAACAGGAGCTAGATAAATTTTGCAGGAAGGTGAAGGAGGACCTAGACTCACGGAGAGAGTACATAATCGACGAAGACGGCCTGATATATCGGAAAGACCCGGAAGGAACACCTCGGTTAGTAATACCAGAGACGTTGGTGGGTAGGATCATAAGGGACCACCACGATGCCAAATTCGCTGCGCACGCTGGAGTCAAGAAGACACAGCAATGGATTCGCAAGAAGTACTATTGGCCTAACTTACACAGGGACGTAGAGGATTACGTTCTGAGTTGCGACCAATGCGCTCGTTTGAAGACGGGCCGAGTGATTACAGCGCCCATGGGTAGCCTACCCGAGGCCAGAGAACCAGGGGAAGTCGCGTCGATCGACATCACAGGACCCTACGCTACTTCCAAGAGAGGTAACCGATACCTCCTGACCTACCTCGATCACTTCACGAAGTGGGCTGAGTGGGCCCCTCCCTGACCAGGAAGCCGCCACGGTAGCTAAAGCCCTGGTCATGCACATCTTTACGCGCCATGGAGTGTGTGATAAACTCCTGAGCGATCGAGGGCGGAACTTCACATCAGAATTAATCCGAGAGATATGCCGACTCCTAGGAGTGGACAAAATATTCACCAGTCCGTACCGACCCCAAAGCAACGGCCCCCTACATGC
>NW_019723910.1:263246-275905 GCF_002891405.2 Cryptotermes secundus | reverse complement strand
GCCATAACAACCAGTAAATGCGTTTCTGAGATTAACTAATTAAGCACCACGCCATGAAGACGTATGGAGGAGCGGAGATACATCTCCACCCTTCTTGGCCTTGGCACTAGATGGAGTGGTGAGTGGCCAGCTTCACACTCCGGCCGCTTTACTTCCGGAGAAATAGGCTCCGCTACCCATTGGATACGAAGCCGGGTGGGACCCACAGCCCGTGTGGATGCTGTAGAGAAGACAAAAATATTTTGCCCCTCTCGAGAATATAACTCGAGCCCGTATCCCACTGTAGTTATATAAATGGCGACAAACAATGTCATGCAAACCTGTCGCATTTCTTAAATCGAAAAACAGATGGTATAATTACGTAACGAAAGAATTGTTCCGAAGGGTTTACATGCTGTGGGATTTCTCACTCAGATTTTCACCATGTGGAGATGAGTCTAAGGTCGCAAACAATTATGAATTTCCAGTGACTTCCGCCTTGCTATTATTTATTCTGTTCCGTGAAAACAATTTTACGCCACTTTGCGTTTCAGCGAAAGCACAACGATTCTTCTTAAGCTCTTAGTTATGGTATAAGAAGCCCATGTGTGGCGATACTGCCATAAACGAAACAGATATTTGGGCTGTCATGAAGTCAGGCGTTTTAACATATCTCATTTATTTACAAGGAAGCCCCCGTTTTCAGCTCGAGTTTCATCAAACTACGTACATTAGACCAACCAGACTGCGATAATTATATGCATATACACAGGATATATATATATATACATACACACACACACACACACTTTGGAGCACAGGGCTGATTTCTCAGTTTCATGATCATTTGCAGAAGGTAGGACTCCTTGGGCGGGCGATCAGCTCGTCGCAAGGCCTCTACCTGTACAAAGGACAACACAGACATAGAATAAACACATACACATACCGAACATCCATGCCTCCTGTAGGATTCGAACCCACGATCCCGGCTTCCGAGCGAGCGAAGACAGTGCATGTTTTAGACCGCTCGGCTACCGTGACAGGTATATATATATATGCATATTGACCAAAGTATTCTAATTTACATGGGCCCATAAAACACTGTTTTTCCCCGAGTGCGAATTTTTTATGTATATGAACTTTGAGTGCCAAAAACAACAGTTTCATCAGAAATCATTCCCTTTTTTATCATGAGCTATCCAGAATATGCTTATTAAAGATCTCCGTGTTTGAGCCCTGGTCTCTAAGAAGACAAATTTAATGAATTTACTCGAATGTATAAAATTTGGTATTTTCTGTTTATGAGTGATCGTGATTTTGGGGGCATTTTTAAAGTTACTCGCTCCATTATCTGCTCTGTCACGAAGGATTCAATGTTGTTTCCGACTACTAACTGAGAAGAAGTAATATTTGGAAAGAAGGCTCTTCAGATCAACTACTACACGTTGTATTGTGTGGAAGTGAAACATCCCTTGCGTTAAGGGTGTTTGAGAAGTATGAAGTAGTTTTCAATTTTTCGTGCAAAGCCCAAAATTTATATTTTCAAGCACTTAATTCTTTACACATAACATTAACGCGTCTGGGCCTAATGCCTCTAACTTCTTAATAGTCCCTAATGCTATTATTCATCAGTACTCTCTGGAAATTAGTCCACTAATTTGAAGATTTTCAGTAGTTATTGTTGAATTCATTTCCAAGTCTGTACATTGCTGACAGAGTTCTAAAGAATGATCTATTGTCTTCCTCGTTAAACAATTCGTTGTCTCCTCTTTTCTTTCTGCTTATTTATGACGAACATATTGTTCATGTTTCTTTTTTCTTTTCACGCAAAAAAATTGTTTGCCACTTCACACGTTTTCTTCCCTGTTGTTATGTAACTAATGTACACTGCTATTATTTATGGTTTCCTGTAGCCACATCGAGAGGGGAGGAAGAAGGCCAGAGGGGTAACAAAATCTTCAGGACCAATATTATTTACATAATTGCCAAACATCCATCCATCTTTCTGTTAGGCTGTCAGTTCAGAACTCTCCTTAGTTGAGAAATATGCAAGAAAATATGAAAATTCATCGAAGTCATCCGTCCGTCCGTCCTTCCGTCCATCCGTCCATCTATCTATGGCTTTACAGCCTTCTGTTGGCCATGCCATAGCTCAGGCGGTTAGACGTCGGCTTTCCACGTCGGCGGCCCGGGTTCGAGCAGGTGTCTGGTCATGTGGGATTTCTGGTGAACAGAGTGGCACTGGAGCAGGTTTTCTCCGTGTACTTCGGTTTCCTCTGCCACTCTTCATTCCACCCACTGCTCCACAATCACCATCATCTATCATCTGGGGCTGGTAAAATAGGCCAGTAGTGGTCGCAGTACCAAGTGGACTGTCTCACCCCACTAAGAATAATAATAATACAGCCCTTTGTTGGATCTTGGCTGCTTTTTCAGTTTCTCGATCTTTTTACACAGTCGGTACGACTCCTTGGACGGGGGATGAGCCCATCGCAAGGTCGTTTCTGTACACAGGACAAAACAAACACAGAATAAACGCACACAGATATCTATGTCTCAAGTGGGATTCGAACCCACGATCCCAGTGTTTGAACAGGCGAAGACATTTCATGTGTCTTAGACCGCGCGGCCACTGTGATCGGCCACCGATATCATCGCTGTAAATAAATTTCACAGCTGAAACATCAGGTAAATATAAAAATAAACCTATCCTTGTATTTAAGTAGTTAAGCACTGCGCCATTAAAACTTGTGGAAGTGGAAGTATAATCCCACCATTCTTATAATCAGCACTAGACTTAAGTGAGTCAGTTTCGAGCCTCTACCGCCTTACTCCGGGGAAACAGACTTCGGCCCCGGCACCCATTGTGTAGGAGGTTAGCTGCGCCCCAGACCAGGTACAGACGCTATAAACAAGCGTCACATCTCTTGCCCTTCCCAAGAACTGAACCCCGATTTATAGGTCGTCCAGCCCATAGCCTAATAACTGCACTAACTGAGCTACCCCGGCTCAGCTGAGGCTTGAGAGAGCCAATTAATATTTTTGTTACACGGATGGGATCGAGTTCAAGCCAGTATCCCTCCCTGCCCCCTGTTTCTTCTGCAGTACAAACACTGCGACTGCGAAGACATTGACCGAGTACGTAACACTGGGGTGTGGCGTCATGTAGTTTCATATTTGTTTGTTTCCACATACATCAGCTGTGTTGCGTTCGGGTTGTTCTTAACAGTATTCCTGTAGCACGAATGGGGGAGACGAGGAATGCATATAGGATATTGGTGGGAACGCCAGAAGGAAAGAGCCACAGGGAAGACCAAAGCGTAGGTGGGTGGACAATATTAGAGTGGATCTTAGAGAGATAGGATGGGATGGTATGGATTGGTTAGATCTGGCTCAGGATAGGGACCAGTGGAGGGCTCTTGTGAACACGGTAATGAACCTTCGGGTTCCATAAAATGCTGGGAAATTCTTGAGTAGCTGCAGAACTGGCGGCTCCTCCAGAAGGGCTCAGCTCCATGAGTAAGTAAGTAAGTAACTAAGTAAGATGTCGAAACAGTTATAATGCAGGAATACATTATCCTTCATACAGTGTGTAAAAGATGCCTAGACCAAGCCCACAAGAAGACCAAAAAGCAAAAAATTTTCTCGATACATTTTAATTCTCAATAATACCCCTTTGAATTTTCGTCTTACTTCGTAATAGTTTTTAATAGTCCACTCACACATGCAACTTAAATGATAGCATGTAACTTTTACCTCTTACAAGACACGCGGCATGAAGTTCACTCGAGCACACATAGAATCATTTTGCTTTAAACGAATTAATTTCTGGAAACGTCAGATGTCACGTGACATTTTTCCCCTTATTTAGCTCTGTGATTTTGCATGAAATTTTGTTAAGTACCAAATCTCTTTACGTATTAATTTTCGCAGTAACGGAACAGAAGTGAACAAAGAGCGCTTTATGCATTATGCTCTAATAGTCTTCTAGAAAATTTCAGTTAATCGGCGGGGAGGGGGGAAGGAAATGTGAGAGACAAAGTATGCTTGGCAAGAAGATAAAATACCCTGAAATTTGTAATCGAACTCTTCTAAGACACTTGACATTGCTCCAGTTCTGAACATGATAACAGTTCTCGCTCTGAAGACAAAGCTTGGAGCTGTTCGCAGCGTTAGCGCCGCTTTACATACAACAGAAATTTACAAAGGAGTCCAGACAGCTGAAGTAGTTTGTATGGAACAATTCTCTGAACCAAAAGTCAAATCGCATCACATTTTACTGTGCATACAAACGTATGTATGTGATCCTTAATTAATGAAAACGAAATGAAAGAAGAAAAATAGGTCATTTATTTTTCTGAGACGAGCTAATTTTGCAAGATGGCGAACAGAAATTCACAAGAGTCATTTATGTTACCGGACTTTTCTTCGGTTTCCGTAACTCTTTAGATGATGTTATTGTGTTGGCAGTAACTTTAAACTCATTTTCTCTTACGTAAACCATAGAGAGACCAAACAAATGACAGTAAATATGGTTTAAATGGATATATAGAGATAAACGAACGATTGGGATGTTTTTAAAATAATTAATTCGATTTAAATTCTTATATTGTATTACCCCTGTTCAATTCTTAGATCTCTAACTTTATAGACAACCCATAGGGACAAAAAAGATAAAAGTTTCCCTGTAACAGGCCGTGAGGGTCCATAAGGCTGTGAGTCGTCGAAGCTCCCACATTTTCTAGATAATCAGCTCACATGTGGAAGTGAGGTTGTCAGCCTTACGCGCCGGCCGCCCTTTACCGCCCAGGAAGATTCCTGGTACCCATTTCTGTTAGAGGTTGAGTTGACCCCAGGGCAATAGTGCGGCTCGAAGAATTACTTCACTTGAAAAATCCAATGACCTCATCGGAAATCAACCCGCGACATTCTGGCCTGTAGCATAGTGCCCCCCTCCCCCCTATTAATACGAATATTTGGTAAAATTACTTTGACCGAACCTTCGGAACTGTAAGATGCATTATGGCGTCGCAGAGTTCTTTCAATGCTTGTTCTATACCACTGAGACGATGAAATAAATTCGTCTGGCAGCCAAATGTTAGGGAATCCACGTTTCTGTGTGTTGAGCAGGCATCAAAATAAGCCCGTCTATTCCTGTGCACAATGTATAAGCAAATTCTGAAGGGCGAAGCTGTACCAAAACCTTTATGTCTGTCAAGAGTTGTATTGTAGGATTGCAATGGCTACGCATCTGGTTCATATCACAGTCATGGGTCGGCGTTCATACCAGGTCTTTCTCGCGCAGACCATGGTATTTAATAATTTCTGTTATCAGCCCAATTCCGTGATGTAGCATACGTATGTACCCACACACTATGTAGGACCTGTGGTCCTCACACCGGTGTTATGAAGACTTCAATCTTTTTATTATTAATAATATTTATTTTTAAACTTCAAATGAGTTTTTAACCGGTGGCAGTGATACTACAATAAGACACACACAAATAACATACATCACACAAACAAAACACAGCACACAAAACTACATAAGCAATAAAGGACACACTACACAAAATGAATACAATGCAAATAAAATTTACAACTACAATTAAATGCATTAATATTAATAAAAAAATAAGTATGCTATACACTAAACAGTAACAGAAATGGAATATGTAATGTCATGTTCTGATGCGCCCACATTTCACCACGGCCTTCTCTTCATTCCACTTCACTACACTTAGGTACCCTTCACATCCTCACCACAATTCACTTCACTTTACTTAACTGCATTTTCGGATGATTTCTCCCACACCTTCGTTTCGCCTTATTTATTACTTTCTTAACCCTTTTCCTAAAATTACTTGATTTACAAGAGAGTTCCTAAAGCATCTGCAGGCAGTTGGTTCCAAAGCTGAATGGTCCTATTTACAGAGGAATATTTTCCAATATCTGTCTTTTGCTTTCTGCTCCTAAGTTTCCTATCATGGTCGACCCTGGTCAGATAACATGATCTTTGTAATTTATCACCTGTAGTCCTGTAGTGCGTTGAAAGTCAACAGACGTTTCGGAGGAACATGTAGCCTCCATTTTGATGGTCGAGAAATAAGTGAAGGATGAAAGGAGGTGGAAAGCAGGGCTGGGTTGGTTTTCTTGGCTTATTCTTCGACCCTGAAGATGGAGGCGACATGATACTCCAAAAGAACCCGTTGACTTTCAACGGAATACACCGCCTTATATCCCAGACGATATATCTCTTCATACCTACAGTATATTCGCATGTGTTACCTTATTAACCCGAATGTAAGGCGAGGTTTATATTTTTAAATACTGCTTCTTAGAAAAAAGGACTCGCTCTATTTCCGGGTTCTTAAAAATAAATACCAAAAGGATGATTGAAGAGTTGTAATTGCTAATTCTAATTATATTCGTGAATTATATTTAAGGTACTCAACGTTGAAATCTTAAATATATATATTCTTATTAGTTCGGTTTGCTTACAACTCTCAGAACTAAATGACATATTCAGTCTTCTAAAACAACACTTTTTTTTTCTAATTTTCTCATTGGGAAAATAATGGCTGGATTTGTATTCGGGTTTATGTGGTATTCACAAACATCCGTCTTCACGTGCATTCTGTCTCGTAAGTGCGCATGTGTGTACGAACAGCGCATATGGGCCCCATATACTTATGTATATTGCATTTCACGTCATTTAACTATGTTATTTCAACTAAACATGCTACATAGCAAGGATGGCCAAATACACTAACTATAAAACTGCATATGATATTTCAAAGTTTCGGAAGCCCGAAACGTACGTGGCTCCGACAGTTTGCTTGTTTAGGAATATTCTCTCCACGCAGCAGATTTCATATTTAATTCAGCTGTAAAAATAAATGTGTGAAAAGACACTGTACATATTTCTCATATACGGTTGACCTTGACTACTTCCGAGCGACCGAAGACATTTCATGTCTTAGACCGCGCGGCTAACGTGACCAGCGCATATGTATGCAGGTGGTCTCCATTAACTACAAATATGTAATCAGTATCCTTGGAGCCGTTTTGACAGAACACAATTTTGTCCTTTGGTAGTCAACTTAAGGTCTCATATGTTTGGAGGTAGACTGTTCATGCTCGTCGGACACCTACATATGGGGAGTAAAATATTAATCAGCATACGAATACAACCCGCCGAACAGTTGAGGTGCTAGCGAGGGGCGCACGCTTGCGTACACAGACAGAAGGCATTCTAGACACCATTTTCTAGTATTCAGGGGGTTCAAATATGTAAACCTGTCAAAATCTCAAGACCATGTTTTTTTTCACCATCAAAAGAGTCATATACAGGACTAGTGCTTATATAGGAAAGTAAAAATTTGACTGACTAATATTCTCTTCCTAGAGTCGTAGTAGTTGTCAAAAGAGCAGCTCCCATTTTCAAAATAGAAGGGTAAAACAGGCAAGACACCAGCGAGAAGGAGGTGTAAACAAAGTGAGCAATGATGGCGGCATGATGGAAGTTCTTCGGAAACGTCGAAAAATTACTACCGGGTTACACGGCGTCAAATCTCGAAATATTGTACTCTTCACAGTCACTGCTGTGAGAACCTCAATGCAAACAGGATAATGAACCTTAGGACTCCACAAAAACAGGGACTTTCTTATCTGAACAACTATCAGCTTCTCAAGAAAGTCTCTATGTCCGGGGGTGGGGGGTTACTTCAAACGTTGATGGACAAATTTGATTCTACTCACGGCAATGAATATCAAGAGTGCGACTTCTGAGATGTGATTCTGTCAAGTCTGGTAGATGTTACGGCTCACTGAAGACAGCAATCTTTAGTTTAGTTTGTATCGGTTAAATATAACCCTTACTTTACATAAAGATCCTTTCTTATTCTTATTCTTCTCCTCTTCTGTTTGTCTTTCTTTACTGTTCAGTCTTTCATTTTTAATTTCAGTATGGCGTCCCCTTAGCTTTATACAACAGAGGAGACAAGGATACGTACTGCGTTCCAAATATGAATGATGAAATAAAAGCCATTTCCCACAGATTCTGTTGTGATTTTACTCAGTTTAAACACTGACATACAATCCTTATGCCTTAAGGCACTAAATATATTTATAACCTAAAAAATTATAAAAACTGGAACTAAGAAAGAAGGCTATGCTGTATTTTCCATTCTCTCTGACCGTATTTCTCTATTTCTATGTCTGCCTGCAACATCATAGTCCATCTTTGGCTGTGATGTTTCCCGAACCACAGCCGGTGCTTGACTGGTGTGTGCGTCTTTGAGACTGAGTGTCCTGTTTTCGAATCTTGTATTGGAATAAATAATATGGTCCAGTAGAATGGCACATACATACAAATAAACATGACCTCTCCATCCCTACTGTGTCTGTTATTGGTAAACAGATACAACCCTGTCACGTATGCCTTTTTTGGACGTGAGACACTGTTCTAAGATATGAGCACAATTTCCCTCAGTTGCCTGTGTCCACAGCATAAAAATAAAACGAACTGTTGATAACTTCTGGTCTGGTCAAGTGGGATTTGTTGTGGACAAAGTGGCGCTGGGGCAGGTTTTCTCCGAGTACTTCGGTTTTCCCTGCCAATCTTCATTCCACCAATTGCTCCACAATCACCCTCGCCTATCATCTGGGGCTGGTACAGTAGGCCAGAAGTGGCCGAAGTACAAGGGATTTAGTCCCACCCCACTAGCATAAAAAAGGTAAAGGTAAAATTGTCCCTGTGCTTAACTAATTAAGCACTACGCCATGAAGGCGTGTGGGGGAGTGGATGTATAGATCCAAATTTTCTTGACCTCGGCACTAGTTTGGAGTGAGTGTTCAGCTTCACACCCCGGCCGCTTTACCCCCGGTAGCCATTGTATAGAAAGTTGGGTGGGCCCCAAAGCCGGTCTGGATGACATGGGGAAGTGAAAATTCTTGACCCTCCCGGGAATCGTACTCAGACCCCTCGGTCGTCCAGCCCGTAGCCAGTCGCTGTACCGACTAAGCTCTTCCGGCTCCACATACTGAACTGCAAGTACTGAGTAAAAAGATAAAGTTATCCCTGTAATAGACCGTGGAGGCCCATAGGGTAGTTAGACGTCGAGGCTCCCAAAATTTTCTCTAGTCAATCGGCTCAGAAATGGAAGTGATGTCAGCCTTACACGCCGGCCACCCTTTACCCCCAGGAGGAATCCTGATATTCATTTCTGTTAGAGGCTGAGTCTACCTCAGGGCCATAGTGCGTCTGCAAGGATTAGGTCACTTAAAAAAATCCAATGACATCACTGGAAACCGAACCCGCGACCTTTCGGATTGTAGCACGGTGCCTCAACCAACTACACCATCGCTTACCTAGTACTTTTATCTTCCCCCCTAGGATAAGGCTGAAGACATAGCCTATTTCGAAGCTACGATCTTCCTTTTGAATATTCGCCCCACGTTTTTCTATCCATCTGGTTCTCAATGAAATGCAAGGTTTTAGAGCTTACCACTGTCCATTTTGTTCAAGTGGAGTAATAATTTATTTCTGAAAGGACCAATTCCTGTGCATAATGTTCATCGCTATAGATTCGAACCACTCATGTTACGTATACGGCTTACATTTCAACCCTGAAGAACGAGGCAGTACGTTGGTATTCTTTTACCATACTACACGGTGTCATATCGCATATACAGGCATTATATTTTTCTGGCATAACCTAAACCTTTCGCGCTGTCGCCTCATGTATATTTGTTAGCACTAAACGATGTGTCATGTAGACTCTATTGATTGATCTACAGAATCTTCCTTCATGAATGAGGAAATTACGTTAAAGTTACGTTTCCGCTCGGATGTGATGCAGTTTATGATGACTAGTAGTAAAGCAGGAAGTTCCGTCTGAAGATTGCTGCTGTAATACAATTTATATTATGATTCATCTTGCGTAATTAAGCTGACGTTTCTGGGAACCCCTGTAATATTCCTCTTCCTGACTTGTAGGCTAATGGGAAGTAAATTCAAACTACGACAAACCTGTATGTGTGCGTCTTTTTTAAATAAAAGTACATTTCATCTTTTTTATATTTTAGTAATTCCACATTTTTTGGCAAGAGTCAGGGTAAGAATAAAATTTGATAAATTATGCAATATGTACTGTAAAAGAAATGGAATTACGTATCTTATAATAAACGCCAAAACCGATTACGTTACTTAACACTTATTTGCGACCGGAAATGACTGTGGTTTCTTGTGCTTTTCTTTTTCTTAATCGACCAAGCAAATTTCAGTACAGTAACTACGTTCAAACGTTTCCTACTGCTTCTATAGGTCAAGGGATCATGCAAGGCAAAATTGGAATTCTCAGCAACAGCTGGCAGTTGCAGCATTATTTTGCATTGACTTGGAGGTATCCATTTTCAGCAGCCGCAAGCTCTCGGACCAATGATTAGCCTACTATGCGCCCTGATATTGTTAGTGCCCCTCGAAGGGCCCTAACTGTGTGGATCCCCAAGCTCTCAGACCATTGATGGGCCTACTATGCGCCCTGATATTGTTAGTGTCCCTCGAAAGGCCCTAACTGTGTTGAGCCCTAAGCTCTCAGACCATTAATGGACCTACTACGCGCCCTGATAGTGTTAGTGCCCCCCAAAGGGCCCTAACTGTGTGGAGCCCCAAGCTCTGAGACTATTGATTAGCCTACTATGTGCCCTGATATTGTTAGTGCCCCTCGAAGGGCCCTAACTCTGTGGAGCCCCAAGCTCTCAGACCATTGATGGACCTACTATGCGCCCTGATGTTGTTAATGCCCCTCGAAGGGCCCTTACTGTGTGGAGCCCCAAACTCTCAGACCATTGATGGGCCTACTATGCGCCCTGATGTTGCTAGTACCCCTCGAAGGGCCCTAACTGTAATGCTAGAGACAGATCCGTCCTCTCTGAAGCCCTCTAGACGCCTCTCAGCTCGAAATATGCAGAGACGAAAATCTCCATTGTATGCCTAGCGAGAGCTCTACATTCAGGGGATAGATGGCAGGAAGATTCTTTCTGTCCCACATGTCTGCACACGGTGCTTTCAAGAAGCCCATACTACAGCAACCCCTTGTTTACTGCCCAAGACTGGTAAGTCCCTACTCAGTATATCCGAAGGTCCGTCAGTTTCCTGATATCTGGTGAGAAATTCGGCTGTTTAGAGATTCTCTCCTCAGCCAGTCCTACCAATATATTGTGGCAACTAGCAACAGCCGTTGCTAGTGAACAGCTCTGAGACAACATTCATTTCTAGGCAACTGCCGCGAAACAGACAACGGAATGACGTCCGATGTTAGACAGCAGATAATTAATAAGCAAGAATAGACGGCCGCTGCTAGGAAACGACTCGGTAAACACCTTCCCGCGGCAACGGATAGGCATACGAGAATGAACGGTGTTGTCTGCGCGGGCCGTGCCGAGGAATTATAAGAAAGACAACTGAGGCAGCCAAGTCAGTTTTATATGGGAGTCTGTGAAGAAAGAGGAGGTTGGAAGGGAGCCGCCATTCAGAGAGGATTTGAGCGCGAAAGCTGAAGAATTTCCACTGTTAGAAGCCGTTACCAGAGAACGGCTGGTGAAGACATAGCTGTGGTGATTTGTGAATTGTGGAGATTAGCGGTGGCCTGTAATTGCTTGTAGTTCCGACTCGTATGCATAAATAGTCGATAAATGCAACATCCAATCCAAACCCCGTCTCTAGTCATACATATGACATAATTTTAAGAATTAATTTCCTTTTTCGGGACCACGAAACGAGCTATTAGAGTTCTCGCCAGCCAAGGTATTTATATCCTTTTCATCTGAATCCAAATATTACTGAGATAATGATACCACGTATTGTTCAGTGAATTTAATTCATCACATAGCATTTCATAGGTCATTCATGCCACAAGGCAATGTAAGAACAGCGGAGTATCTCCTGGTGGCGGCTAGCCAGGTGTATTCAGTCTCCAGGCAAGCGAATGTTGATCCACGAAATTTATGTGTCCTTTGAGTGCCGCGAGCGCGAAACTGCGGCTATTCTGCTCCGAAATAATTCGTATATTTACGGTATCAAAGGAAATAAACTCGCCTACCATCCTTTAAAGCGGGAGCTATTCATGGATTTTCATTAATACAAATCATAAGAGATAGCACCGAAATCTGTAGTAACAAAATGAGAGACTGCCTTTGAAAAAGTTAATTTATTTCATACGTGACGGCGTTCTGTTGTTTAGTGTAAATGTCACGGCATTATAACCTAGTGAACAACAGATAGACGGCAAGGTGAGAGGAGAAAGTTGGGCAACATCTTCGAAACAGTATGTCTTGAATACGTAATCGTCCTAGCTATCCGTAATATACAGACAGACCTATGTCTTAGGATTGTACAATATACGAGTAAAATTCAGTGATTTGCAGATGACAACAAGGATATAATGATGATGATGATGATGATGATGATGATGATAATAATAATAATAAACAAACAAATTCCGTGTTTTTAGTCGGCAAGTGAACTATACCGACCGAGCGACCGCCGCTTGTCGGCGAAGTTAGTTCCAACTTCAGCGGATAGAGGGCGTCACGTCATCAGCGCAACGAATCCCCAAGGCCGTTAATTTCGGTTTTCTAGACCGGAGCCGCTATTTCCTTGAAATACCTCAAGTAGA
>NW_019723910.1:157287-262841 GCF_002891405.2 Cryptotermes secundus | reverse complement strand
TATGTTCCTCCCTTAATGTCAGAGACTAAGTTTCACACCTACACAGAACCACAGGCAAAATTATAGTTTTGTATATTCTAATTTTTATGTTTTTGGACAACAGACGAGAAGAGAAAAGGTTCTGGACTGAATGGTAACAAGCGTTACCCGAGTTCAATCGCCTCTTAATTTCCTCCTGAATCAGGTTTCGAACTGTTATCGTTGTTCACAAATATCTGAACTGTGCCACAGTTTCGAAACATCTGGACTGAAACTACTGTACGCTAATTTAACCACAATTACTTACTTCAGAAGAAGCCAGGTCGCTGCTCTTCCGATCTGACGAAAAGCATCTCACAGCTATTTTCTGGATCCTTGTGACATTCACTTCTCGGGGACAGTCACACATTAACACGTAGTGTTTATATGTTAGTTTCTTTATTTAATGGCACTGACCCTGCCAAGGGCACTGAGCCACACAGTTCCATGTTTCCCCAGGTTTCATTTTGTTTGACGTGCGTTTTGAATCGTCTATAACATCGTAGTTAAAAGTTCATGGCCTTCTTCTATACAACTTGCACATTAGTTAAGATTTAAATCAATTTCTGCTAAGAGCACCAAGAAGTTACATACAGCACAGCACAACACCACGGAGCCTGAGCTACATCTACATAGTTATTAGGTATTTGAACGAGGTGAGGTAGTAGGAGTTGGGAATTCTGACTGTTTCTCCTGTATTACTCTGTTCCTCCGCCCTTGAACTCAGCCTTTTCCATCCCCCCTTCTCCACACGGTGTTTAACAAATAATTACAGCTCTCGGAGTTAAGGAACATCACTTGTAACGGTACAAGACCGGTTTCGAATTTTGGTAAAGATGTTTAAGCGTCACCATGGCCGCGCTATTGCTCAAGTTGTTAGTCACTGGTTTCCCACAGCGGCGGTCTGGGTTCGATCCCGGGTCGGTCAAGTGAGATTTGTGGTGGACAAAGTGGCGCTGGGGCAGGTTTTCTCCGAGTGCTTCGGTTTCCCCTGCCAATCTTCATTCCACCAATTGCTCCACAATCACCCTCACACATCATCTGGGGCTGGTACAATAGGCCAGAAGTGGCCGTAGTGCAAGGGACTTAGTCCCACTCCACTAGCAATAAAAAAAAGCGTCACCATTTTAAGACCTAGGCAATGGAGAAAATACTTCACAAGTGCTGTGAGCAGGTTTTAGACGGAAGTCAGTCATTTTACCCGCTGTATCAGTGCTTCCGGTGTCCATTGCGGAACAGGTTCGGCGGGCCTCAGAGTCGGTCTGGACTTGAAGGTGAAGATAGAAAGTTCTGAACTTATCGAACACAGAATAACGGCCTCCAAGTCACCGTACTGACTGACAGATCCCGCCCCATCTTTATATTCGTACTTTATTCACTGTTACGAATATTTTCTGATAAAATTGATATTATAATGGAGGCCACATAAGACCAGGAGCCGGATTAGGGCAGTCGGTATAGCGACTGGCTACGGGCTGGACGACCAAGGGGTCGGAGTTCGAGTCCCGGTAGGGTCAAGAATTTCCTCTTCTCCACGTCGTCCAAATCGGCTCTGGGGCGCACCCAACCGCGTATTAAATGGGTACCGTGGGCTCTTTCCCTGGGGGTAAAGTGGCAGGGGTGTGAAGCTGACAACTCACCTCTAACTACTGCCGAGGTAAAGAAAATGTGGATGTATACATTCAATCCCCCATACGCCTTCATGGCGTAGTGCTTAATTCACCTTTTTACCATATAGGACTACGGTAAATTCGAAAGAAAATTGTTCCTGCGCTTAATCAATTAAGCACTAAGCCATGAAGACGTGTGGGGGAGTGGAGGTATAGCTCAATTCTTGACCTCGGCATTAGATGGAGGTGAATGGTCAGTTTCACGCGGCGGCCGCTTTGCCCTCCGAGGAAAGAGCACCCAGTACACATTGTATATGACGGTGCGTGTTCCCCAGAACCGATCTCGGCCGTGCAAAGTACAGAAAAATCCGTTGCCCCTGTCGTGAATCCACTGTCAAGACCGTCGCTTACCAATATGAGTCTAGAACATTAGCGACACTGCATGTGCTCAGCAGTGCTGATATTATGCAAGACACTAAGATGAAGGACAGTAGAAATTATGAATGCAAAAACTACAGCAGCTAGATCTGTTCCCTGCGGCGTAGCTGCTAGGATCAGAACTGGTAGGAACAGCGAGGTACACTGACCTACTTTATGAGCTGTGGTAATCTGATCGGCTAGAAAATGTCGTCTATTATATAGGTCTACATGCACATAGTTGGATTATACGGCGCTATGGTGCAGGGTGTTCTTCAAACGCTGATGGTCTCACAGCTAATCAAAAAATGTTCTGACTTCTATGGAATCAAAATTTTCATTGTTGTGCCTTCAACAGCGAATCACTGAAATCTATCCAAATAAAAAAGTAAAGTTATCCCCGTAACAGGCCGTGGAGGCCCATAGGATTCTGAGACGTCGAGGCTCCCACATTTTCCCTAGGCACTAAGTTCACAGAAGGCGGTGAGTTTGTTTACCCCCATGAAGATTTCTGGTACTCATTTCTGTTAGAGGCTGAGTCGACGACTCCAGGTCCATAGTGCTGCTGGAAGGATTAGGTCAATTGAAAAATCAAGTGACCTCATCGGGAATCGAACCCGCGACCTTCCGACTTGTAGCATAATACCTCAACCAACTACACTACTGCGTGCCCCTTGAACTCTATTCTGGGTCAATTTAAATGAATTCATATCTCTACACCGTATTTCTTTCAGGTTACAACATTAGCAATACGTGAACAAACTGATCAGATATGGTTGTCCTTGTTTACCACAGGATAGCTCAGTCGGTATAGCGACTAGGCTACAAGGTGGACAACTGGGGTTCGATTCCCGACAGGGGAAGGACAGTATTATCGTCTCCATATGGTCTAGACGGGCTCTGGTGCTTACCCAGCCTCATATCCAATGGGTGCCGAGGGCCTTAGCTCCGAGAGTAAAGCGACAGGGACGTGAAACTAACCACTGTCTTCTATCTAGTGCCAGGGTTAAGAATGGTGGAGCTATGCCTCCACCCCCCCATACCTTCATGGCATATTGTTTAGTTGCATAATTAAGTACACGGCTAACTTTATTCTTACCATTGATGGGTTCAGTGACGGGGTGTTATGAACCGGGTAATGAGCCATAGGTTCCGTAAAAGCGAGGAATATCCAGACCAGCTGAGCCACGACTTATCTTCCCTAGGACATTTCTGCATGCCATAAGTCCCTTTTTCAGGTTTTTCTGATTTAGCGTGCTGATAATATACAGTGTTTGAAATAGGCTCTTTTCCAGTTCTTTACTTCCAAAGTATGCAGTTAGGTGCGTGTTTAGAAGAAAGGTCGACAGCTTTCTGTGTCCGGGAAGCGGCAATCGCAAGGAAATGATAGTGCCAGTACAAGCGTAACTGCTGAAGCTACAAGAATTTCGAAAGTCTTGCTTATAAAAGTATTTCTGCGATAAATTGTGTGGGTAAGCTATATTGGCCTTAATTTGTGGCCTGTACTGAAATTTTTTCACTGTAAATTATAATAGTAATAAGTCCAATAATATAATTTTATGAACGTCGGATAGCTGATTACAGTGGCCGTGCGGTCTAAGACATGAACTGTCTTCACTCGCTCGAACGCTGCGATAATGGGTTCGAATCCCACTCAAGGCAAGGATGTCTGTGTGCGTTTATTCAGTGTATGTGTTGTCCTGTGCGTAGGTGGAGGCTTTGCGAATGGCTGATCACCCGTCCAAGAGTCCTACCGACTGTGTAAAAAAGATTATGAAACTGATGAAGAAACCAGGGCCCATCAAAGGGCTTTAGGACCACTGATGAGTGAATGAGTGAAATGTCGGATAAGCCATACGGGATCTGAGGTTCTCTCGTTACTGTCTTCTGCAAGGTAGTTCTTTTAGGTTTATTTTAGTTTCTTGTGGCGGGGTGAGACTGAGTCCACTTGGTACGTCGGCCACTAACTGGCCTACTGTACCAGTCCGAGATGATAGATGATCATGAATGTGGAGCAGTCGGTGGAATGAGAGTTGGCAGGGGAAACTGAAGTACTCGGAGGAAATCTACCGCAGTGCCACTTTGTCCACTATAAATCCAACATGACCTGACCTCGGTTCGCAATCGGGCCGCCGCGGTGGGAGCTGGCGACTAACCGCCTGAGCTATGGCATGGCACTTCTGGGATGTAACGCTCTGTATAGTCTTGTATGTACTTACTGACGTTTCGGAGGAACGTGCTGCTTCCATTTGCAAGGTAGATGAGTCTGGGAAATAGGTAAATATCTACTAGACTATAAGGACGTCACGACGCAGCAGAGATAATCTTCAAGACAGAACGTTTCGACTTCATAATATCAACAGTAAATATTCTGACGCTGGGAGCGTGAATATTAATCAGTGTGAGAATAGATCTCCTGTTTCCTGGCCTGTAATGCGACCGGTCGAAATTAAGATTAACATATGTAAAACCATTTGCTTGAATCTAAATAGTGAAGCGGTTTTGTGGCACGTGTGTTGCATTGCCCCACGCTTAGTGTTTCTACAGACATCCGCTAGTGTGGCAGTGTTGTTCACAATTCTAGAGCTACATTGGAAAAAAAAAAGGACGTCACAAGAGATTCAGCATCTGTCAGTTGCCAGGGAAACAGTAAATGTTCCAGTTTTGGTATGTAAACTTCAATGTTCCGACAATTCTTAGACCTGTCTATGCAATAAGCCACTGCAACATTCGTTAAGCCTTTAATTGAAATTACAACTTCATTGAGTTTCAAAATCGCAAAAGAATAATTATTCTCTCGTAAAAGAGACCACTGGGAAGACCAAAGCGTAGGTGGGTGGACAACATTAGAATGGAAATTAGAGAGATAGGATGGGATGGTATGGATTTGATTGATCTGGCTCAGGATAGGGACCAGTTGAGGCCTCTTGTGAACACGGTAATGAACTTTCTGTTTCCATAAAATGCTGATAAATTCTTGAGTAGCTGCACAATTGGCGGCTTCTCAAGAAGGGCTCAGCTCCATTAGTGAGTGAAAATAAAATTCGGGTCTATTATTGACTCCAAAATCCTTCAATCTTTATTTCGCTACTATTTTCCCCCGGGATTGCTGGGTTTTTGGACTGTGTCAATCGTTCTGTATTCTAAATGACAAGAATAATACAACGTTTCGGAAACTGGATCTGTTTCCGTCTTCAGGTTAGGAGTGGGAGACACCTACTCTGTTGGCTCCGATAGAAAGAGCTAACCTGTCACTGGATAATCCACGTCAGCATAACTACAGCTATATAACCTGAGACACGATCTTCAGCTCAGTGATTATCCCCAAGGTTTCATTCACTCAGTTATTAATTCCAAGGGTAGCAGTCGTCCGAACTATTACGAAACACCTCTGAGTCCTCTGTGTATCCCCTGTGTGAAGGGTATTTCAGAACGGTTTAATCTTATAGGGAATAGACACAACATTAGGACGATCTTCAAAACTAAACACACACTTATGTTTTCGCTCATGTAAACCAGGCCGGAAAGAGATCCACAACAGACATCACAGTGAATGTACAGCAGTCCCTTCCGGATGTGGCGGAAGCTACATTGGCGAGACTGACAGACCTCTAGCCGTGCGGCTCCGTCAACATAGTGTCAGTCTCAAAGGTCTTTTAGAAAAATCAAAATTAGCCTAAAATGCTTATGAAGAGGATCATAGGGTATGCTGGGATGAAGCTATGATTTTGCAAATTTAAAGTAACAGTATGTTCCATGTGAAAAGTTTCACCAATCCGATCAGCGAACCCAGTTTCGGTATTTCTCCTTATCGGCAACGAGAGTAGGAACTCGCAGGACAGAGCAGTATGATGTGACAGATTTTTCGTTGGTACTTATAAGATTTTAGTTCTGCGCCCAAGCTTTTCCTTCTTTCCTTTCTGTCTTAATAAGCAGCGAGTAAAATTTTCTTTCGCCGATCATAGTGGCCGCGCCGTCTTACATATGAACCATCTTCGCCCTCTCGAACGCTGGGATGTTGGGTTCAAATCCAAGCCGAAGCATGGATGTCTGTGTGCGTTTATTTTGTCGTTGTGTTGTTCTGTGTGTAGGTAGCGGCCTTGAATGGGCTGATACCACATCCAAGGGGTACTACCAACTGTGTAGATAAAGAAACTGAAAAGGCGGTCAAGGACCACAAGGGCTGTAGAGTCATATATAGATAAGATGCATGGATGGATAGATAGAGAGATAGATTTTCTTTCCCGTCCCAGACGCTGTACTTGTCTCAGAGTTGCTTTCTGGAATGACTATCAGGTAATGAGAAGTACGAGTTTATTTAGATTGCATGAATATAAGATGCAATATTTTACAAATACGTTTCATAAGGTCTGAACATTCGAGGTATTCTTTATCTTAAGTTTCGGCGCAGAGGACTGGAACTTCTCAGCAACCCATACACGTTTCTGGGGGAAAAAAAGAAAAAAAAAACATTATGTTCCTTGAGGTTCATGGGTGGGAATCCTATTGTTAAAATAAACGCAGTTCCGAGCAGCAAAGTTTGTATTGCAGCCAAATGTTAGTAAGTTCCTGTGTGGAATGTATATCGTTTGATCCTTGCCACACACAACTGATCTACTCAAACTTGGTGTAACCTCAACTTTGTTTCACTTTAAAGAATTTGACTAACTAACTAATTCCATGGAGCTGAGTTCTTCTTGGGAAACCGCCAGTCATTCAGCTACTCAAGAATTTCCCAATATTTTATAGAAACAGAAGGTTCATTGTCGTGTTAAAAAAAGATCGATCCACTGGTCCCTATCCTGAGCCAGATGAATCCACTCAATACCACATCATCTTATCTCTCTAAGATTTTAAAAGTTTGATTGGGGTAAAAATTATTAACCGATTTCTGACTACTCCTAAGCTTCATTCGTGGTTACCATATCAAGGTTAGCCAAGATGAGGCAGCTGAACCTCAACGAACAGGCAACTACCAATACTGCAAATCTGAGCATTATTCATAAGGTGTTGCACTTACAGTGAGACTAGTATACGAGTAACTACTGTGTTGAACTCCGTTGCCAGGATAAGACTACTGAAGACTCAGAACCTTAGTGCGTGTGTAGCGGTGAAGCGTAAAGTGCGGAAATTCGCGGAAGCGTTGTATTTCCTGTAATTATGAGTTGAAAGAATAAGTACAATAAATCCAAAGATTCAATCCAAATCCCGTCAATAGTCACTCATACTATCCATCCATCTGTCTATGGCTCTACAGTCCTTTTCTCGGATCTTTGCCTCTTTTCAGTTTCTTAACTCTATACACAACCGGTAGGATCTTTTCGACGGGGATCAGCCAGTCGTAAGGCCGCTACCTACACACAGAACAACACAAATGGAGAATAAACGCATACAGATAACCATGCCTTGAGTAGGATTCGAACCCTTGATCCCACCGTTGGAGTAATCGAAGACAATTCATGCCTTAGACCGCGCGGTCACTGTGATCGACAGTCACTCATACACTGCAGTCACCTGCTCAAGCTGGTTCCTTGTTTGCGGATTTTTTACCCTGAAGATGGAGGCGATACTTTCCTTCGAAACGTCGGTTCACACAAGATCTACACGCGCCACATACCAGAAGACGGCATTGTTGATACTGTATACATTATTTGAAGAATTTCATTCTTTAAAGCTTTAAGTTATATCTATAGAGTTAAGCACCATCGCTTCTTTGTTCAGTAGTGTCTAACGCAGAATCTGTAGTTGTATCTGGCTTCAATGGTTCATTAGCTATGGCCGTTGTTATAGCTGAATGCAGATTTCTCGCGTCCGCCATATTGCTGTTTATGTTTTGCAGAATAGTCACAATAGCAGTTGAATACATTTCGAAGATTTATCACACAAAATGTAAGGACTCTACATTAAGTGGGATTTGTGTCACTTCCATTTGAAAAATTTTAAAGGCAGTCATAATACTATGAAGTTATTGATTGTACCATATTAAAATTTAAAACGTAGGATGGCCTCTATTGGTATGATATTCACACAAAATTCAATGGCACTGTCTCTTGGTTCTAAAACCCAACAGACAAATGGACAAGACTCTACCATAAGACCATCTATCCTCGTATTGAAAGTTGGCTAAATAGTGAAATAAACTTCATACAATAATAATTACTGGATATTTTCACATCTCATTCTAAAACAAAACAAAATAAATATAAAAACCAAAAACACGCAGACCTAACTAACGATTCCCATTCTATGAATGACGTAATATGCACTGCAAAAGGCATTTTTTTTCTGATTTGAATTATTTGGAGATTTAACGTTAAGTAAAAAACTGTTTTGCCACCATTTTGTAATCTCAAGTATACAAACAAACCATTGCAAGAATATATATCTGTTTTTATCACAATTCAGCACGGAGAAGTTTAACTAATAGTCCAAATCTTCTTTCCCACGTAGATCATTTTCTGTAATGTGAATAAACCTATAGTGCTGATAACATATTTACTTTTTCTACAGACTCAATGGCCGACACGACACCTAGCGGCCCTGAGCCGAAACACGCGTCCGTAAAACCCAAGAGAGATGAAGGAGAGACGGAGGACCCTATTTCTCAGGCTGTGGGCGAGTATGGGCGGTGGCAGCTTCAACTTACATTCTTCTTGTCGCTCTTCAACATTCCCTGCACGTGGCATATATTCGCCCTCACGTTCCAGTCCCTCCCGTCAGATTTCTGGTGCGCGAAACCTCACCTCGCGAACATTTCGGTGGACGAGTGGAGAAACATCTCTCATATATTAAGCACAAAGGTAATATCTCTCTGCTCTCTGCTCCTGAATTACTCTGACTACAACCGCAGCTATATAGCAACATCCACGAGTGACACGAATCACGCCCTTTTTATCATCCTTGATTTCAATTCAGTTCTTTATTATCTATGTGCTGATCCAACAGCCACAAGGCCAATTACAGACACAGTACGGTGTAGATAAAAGTAGTCACATACTGGACAAACACAACATAAAGTCAAAGACTAATTAAAGGTAAGCATTTTAGGAAAACCACATTAATGCATATAAGGAAACAAACAAAATACTACTACTACTACTACTACTACTACTACTACTACTACTACTACTACTACTACTACTACTACTACTACTACTACTACTACTACTACTACTACTAATAATAATAATAATAATAATAATAATAATAATAATAATTTCATTATCACAAATCTAAGTTACTATTGACAATTGAGAAATGTGAAGTATACATATTTAGAAATAATAATAATAATTCAGTTTAATCCTAGTTTATGTTCCTGCAAATAGTAGTGATTAATAATATTATAAAAGACGATTGAGGAGAACGTTCCTTGCCCCGAATATGTCAACGTCCCTGCAGACAATATTAGCAGCTAATACACGTCTAGCAGAGGGACAATTTTTGCATGAAGAGCAAACAGTGAAGAATGCAAAGTCTCTGATATACCGAGCAGGAACTCAGAGACCAACTGATATGAACACAATAATAAAATTTGTTGAATGTATTACCAAGTACTTCTTCTTTTCAGTATGTAGCTTTCTCTAATGCCTCCTCTCTCGGGTCCAAATAACTTCTTGAGAATATTTATGTGACATCTTCACCTTTCTGTTTTATTTAATTTGTTGCACTGAACGGCTTCCTCAGCTTCTGTTCTGAAACAGATCTGAAGGATAGGAACCGGCCTAAACGGCTTAAACTAAACTGAAAGCATGTTACACATGAGCAGTTACATAATATGTCGAGTCCTTTACAAAATGAGAACTCCCAGCAAGCGTTATCCTGCCATATGTTTGTTTCTCCTAAGGACGGCAAGGACAGCTACAATCCCTGCC
The DNA here is from genome assembly GCF_002891405.2 of Cryptotermes secundus. Classification (NCBI taxonomy): domain Eukaryota; kingdom Metazoa; phylum Arthropoda; class Insecta; order Blattodea; family Kalotermitidae; genus Cryptotermes; species Cryptotermes secundus. Next base: position 252,922 of record NW_019723910.1, on the reverse strand, counting down.
ATATCTGGGATGTGGATTACTCAGCAGCTACATTCTCTGGACACAACAACTCTAGCAGGGCTTGCACCCAATGGCAGTTTGACAGCACCGAGTCTGGAGAAACCATCACTGAGAAGGTGAGGTCTTCACATTGAACTGATGGGCGTAAAAGAAATGTATAAACCGGAGGTAATGTTTGTTGTCCGCATTTCTTCTTCGAAATTACTGACTGGTATTCGATGAAGTTTGGATTAGAAGCTCTACGTCGAAATCCAGCTGGTTCTTTTCTGTTTAACATAAACCTGCTTTATATGAAGCTCAAATCGAATTATATATAAACTACAGAATCAATCCCATTTCAAGTTATAGGATTAATAACTTATATGAACTCCATGGAACAGAGATGTTCTTGAGAAGCTGGTAGTTGCTCAGAGAGTTAACACGTTCCTCGCCTCCTATGACACGCGAAGGATCATTATTGTGTTCATAACAGCCCGGCAGAGTCTTGTGATTTCAATCCATATTTTACACTTTTCTTACTTAAGATCCACTTCAGTATTTCCCTTCTCTCCACGAATACGTTTGTGAAGTGGTCTCTTTCCTCCAGGCTTTCACAATTAAATTTCTGAATTTTCTGTTGCATAAGCCGCGACAAACAGTCTGCTCTACTTCCAGGACCCATTTCGTATCCACGACCCGTTTCATTCAGAATAGCCGGTTTAGGGATCGAGATTCCAAATCTGGATTTCAGAAATGCGAGGCACGAATAGTAACTGCTCATCCCAGCTGTTCGATTGCCAGATTTCTGTTTCACACAACATACCGTATAAATTGGACACAATTTCACATACCCCGTTTGATATCAGAAGGTAAGAGTTCGCTCTTAGCTGTTCACAGATATTGTTTCTGGGTCAATGATGAAATAATCATGTCTCTGGTTTTTGCATTTTGTACTCACATGACACTGAACTTTTAATTGTGACGAAGGCCACAAGCGCAGTGAATGTATTCCTTTGTATCTGCAGCGATTGAACGCAGGAGTTTAGAGGACAACGTAAGCTCGGCGTCTCTTGGACCCAGTTTCGGAACATATATCTTAGAATGTGAGTTGTAAGCATGGGAGGTGGATGAAAGTGTCTCGACGCGGGTTGGTAGACCCAATCAGCAGTGTTTTACATTCAAGAACTACTACCAGATTATGAGTCAGATAATTAAGAAGGTATTCATGTTAGGAGCTAAGCTTGGAGTACCCACTATCCAACATCATAACATCAAACACTGAAGAAAATAGATGTTTCAAGAAGCATTTCTAAAAAAACATTTTCATGAAAATGACGATAACTGACGACAAAGAGACTATTGCTGGCAGATCCACCTACCGGCGGAATCAGTACTACCTGCAACCGATATGTGCTGTGCCCGTCGGCGCACTATGTTACTATAATACCATGCAGCACTATAACAAATGTTATTACATGTATACGAGTATTTACCGGGGCGCATGAATAACTCTGTACGCATCCTCAATAGGAAGTCTGAAAATACCGCTGTTACACCTCACCTCCTTAAACCCATTTTGCGAAATTGTGAATCCATAATATGGAGAAAGTAAGTAGGATCACATGTCTATATGTCTTCATATGTCATTGGAATGGAGGAAAACAAAATACAGCGTAAGATAGGCAACAAATCTTCAGAAAACGCAGCGAATAAAAGTATTCTGCGACAATTCGGATCAAAATTACATTCACGAAGAAATTAATGGCACATAAAAGACAGGAAATGATTACTGTCAATCAGTTCATGATCCATCTCATATCTTGTCTTAAAATATAAATATTAAAATATACAAAACTGTAGTTTTATCTGTTGTTTTGCATGGATGAAAACGTAGCCATTTTACTTCTTGGATGAACATAGATTTAAGGCCTTTGAGTACAAAGAACTGTGGAGGATATCTGAAACACAGAGAGAGAATGGAAGAGGAAGATGGAGAAAATGTCACAATGAAATAATTCATAAGTTGTACTCTTCAACTAACGTCATTACAATCAACAATCGAAGGTTATATTTCTCCTGTTACTTCTTAGATCCAAATACTCTCTTCGGCACGGCATTCTCAAACACCTTAGTCTGTGTTCTTCTAACAGAGCGTAAGATCAAATTCCTTAGCTTAATATTGTGTCATATGACTGATAACACAGCAACCATAAAGATGTTGAAAAAAAGGATTTCAGTTTGTTTCATAGAGGTTTCCTGCACATAATTTGCGACAGTAAGAAATACATTTTGATCGTCTCACTATAAGGGGAGCCGGGATAGCTCAGTCAGTATAGCGACTGGCTACGGGCTGGACGACTGAGGGTCGGATTTCGAGTCCCGGTAGTGTCAAAAATTTTCTCTTCTCCATGACGTCTAGACCGACTCTGGGGTCCACCCAACATACTATCCCATGGGTACCGGGGGATCTTTCCTCGGAGGTAAAGCGGCCGGGGCGTGAATCTGACCACTCACCTTCAGCTAGTGCCGAGGTGAAGAAAACGTGGATATACACATCCACTCCCCCATACGCCTTCACGGCATAGTGCTTAATTAGTTAACACAGGGACAACTTTATTTTTGCCTCACTATAAGATTTGTATGGGCAAGAAATGAACAATGAATTGTATAATTTGTTGCAGTGGCAACTGGTATGCGACAGAGCACAACTCGTGAATGTAGCGGAGATGATGTTCCTGGCCGGAGTGGCGGCCGGAGGTCTGGTTTCCGGCATGGTGTCCGACAGGTAGTAAAAACAAAGTCTGCATGTTTTACAGTCGGTCTCACACACGCTCCTTCTTGCCCGTCATTTTACCTGTGTCTCACAAGGACACTTCCCACATCCCTTCCTGAGTGTTCCTGGATTTCTATAGACTTATTTAAGTCCAATTATTTCCTCCTATGACCGGGATTTACAAAAGTAAGGTAAGGATTAGTGGCATTCATTTCAATCGACATGTCTCTGTGTTTCAGATGAACTTTATGGAACAAACCATAAAGTCCAGGCATTATTTGAATCAAAACAGCTATGTAATATTTTTATATGTTCCAAAAATTTCCTACTTTTGAAAATTACTGTCCTCTGGGGTGTAACAACTTGTAGTGTGGTTGAATTTAACGTGAGTGTCGGACGAAAATCCTGCCTCCATCTGATGGGAAGAAGTCAGCCGAGCGTTCAAGGTCAGTTATTCTATGGCTGACGGTGTCTCAGTCACCCCGTCTTGACTTTGAACTCCTTTTGTGGATCATGACCATATTTTGAGTCTCAAGACCATGAAATAGTAGCCATGGGGTGTCTTCTCTGACGAGGAAATGAGCCCTTCCTTTATTGGATATCTTCGTTCTTGTTATTGGTAGATATTCACAAATTTACAGCGTTCTTATATACAAAAGCCCTATGCATGTCAGCATATTCGGGATAGCCGAAGAATGACCGATGATGAAATTACACCTGAAATGGTGTGTCATTCACGAAAATAAGCCGACAAAGACCCACCCGAAAACATGTTATTCTGGTGTAATAAAGGAAACATGTAGACGATGAACAAATGGGCTGAAAATCAGGGCGATCGCAAAGAAAATTATCACATAAGTGTAACTACTGTACGATTATGCTGTCGAAACATAAAAGCCCTTTAATTGCTTATTTATATTCGTAATTTCTCAAACCATTATGTAAATTACTCAGCATAGTCGTGTGTTAGTCAGTGGTCATTTCTTGTATTTGGAAGGCGATAACGTAGTTAGTTGAGGCACTATACCACAAGCTGGAAGGTCGCGGGTTCGAGCACAGATGAGGTGGATTTTTTTTTCTTCAATTTAGCTAACTTTTTAACCGCATTATGCCTCTGGGGTCGACTCAGCCTCTAACAGAAATGAGTACCAGGAAACTTTCTGGGGGTAACTGGCGGCCGGCGCGTAGGGCTGACAACCTTACCGCCATCTGTGAGTCGAGTGTCTAGAGAAAATGTGTGCCTCGAGTCTCACAACCATATGGACCTTCACGGCGTGTTACAGGGATAGCTTTTTATTTAGCTTTTACCATATCTGAATCCCATCAATGCTGATAGAATTCGTTGCTTTCGTAAGATCCTTCAAGATAATACATACTCGTACCTCGCGCGCTGCCGTTACTCACGAGACACCAGCACCCACAATTGACTCAGAGGGAAGTAGAAAACAAACTCAACCTCAACATTTAGTCTCTTTACTCTGGGTAACTTATTTCACGTGCTCATTAAAGTGTCACAAACTTATTTCTCGAGAGGGAGCTGTTCTGGAAAATATCTGGACCTAAATCGGAGTATGTATGAAAGAAATGCATAAAGAAACTTCAGTGAATTCCAACTTAAGTTTAACCGGAAAACTTGAATGGAAAAGACCACTTGCAAGACTTACGTAGATTTATAAAGATAATCTTGAAATGGATCTTAGACAAGCAGGACTGGGTAAAACTGCCTTTGAAAAAGATCTGATAGCGGAGGAAACAAAAATTCTTTTTATAAACTAAAAATAGATGGCAGCGGTGGGATTCGAACCCACGCCTCCGAAGAGACTGGTGCCTTAAACCAGCGCCTTAGACCGCTCGGCCACGCTACCCACATTCTGTAAGATTTAAGGAAAGAAACATACACTTCAGTCTGTTTTCAAATCTTATCTTTGCAGTACAGGCTATCAGTGTCTCCATCACGTGTACGCTTAAGTAACATCTGTGCAACCGGATATATACATGCAGGAAGAAACAGCAACCAACAGTGATAAAAGCAAACACCGAACTCTATGGATCGTAGTCCTTCTAGAAAAGCTAATAATCGCTTAGCTAGACAAAATATTTTCCGCCTTTTATGGGATCCTAAAAATTATTATCGTGTTCATAGGTGGCTTCTACTGGTACCTCAAATATAAAATTTGATCAAAATCAGTCCACCCGTTCTGGAGTTGACACTGTATAATAATTATTTTTCTTTAATTATTTCGAGAACCGTGAAATTTACGGGGAAAAATATATTGAAATTAAAGTACGTATTTCATTTTTCTTCGATACACTTATTCTAAACTCCCTTCTCTCCGCTATACAGCACACCCAGCGCTTTACTAGCGATCTCTCTCCAGATTCGCCCAGAAACGCGTCTACCCTACGTCGTCACAAAACATTCCCGTCGCTTTTGTCCGATTTTAAGAAAAACTGGAATGCGTCGACAAGATTTAGTAAAACTTCTCAGTATCAAATTTCACGAAAATATTGTCACTTGTAGGGGTGACTAAAGACGGGGTTCGGATTGGTAATCGGATTTATTGACCATTTACAGTCATAACTACAAATAATTATAACACTGATACTGATTTTCACACTACGAAACACTCCACGCTATCTCTTTAGTCGATCTGCACTAATATTCACGGATTTATAACACAGTAACTGTAAAAGTTTCCCTAAATCACATATTCAAAATACCACTGTACTACACCATGCACAGAGTCTTCAAACCACACGTTAAATCTTCACAGGCTACTTCCTGTACTCTTCTGTACTCGTCGAGCTTACAGCTTGCTTGTTCGCCTGCTTCTGCCACTACTACTACTTATAATTGCCTAGAAAGAATTCTGACACTCTTATTTATATAGTCGCGGAACGGACATGACCCTGCAGTAAACACATATCACGTGATCGCTATCTAGCCAGTCTATTGGCGCGTCGGTCGGATCTACAGAAAACACAGCTTACTCTATTGTTGCGTGTTGGACCGTGTTTATAGAGTTGTTGCCTGGTAACGCGTTGATCAAATCCGTTAAAATATGAAAAGTTATATTTCTGGGATATAAAGCCGTATATTTTGTTGAAAGTCAACCGGCGCTCCTTATTTCATGCTGGTTTCTTGTCTGGTTTATTCTTAGACCCTGAACATGAAGGCGACATGTTCCCATGAAACTTCGGTTAAGTTTCAAAGGACTGTATGGCGCTATATTCAAGATGACAGAAATAACTCTTCGTAATAAACGCTGAGAGAACCTTAAATCATTCACGAAAGTATGTTCTGCGATTCTAGAACTGATACATGCAGACAAACACAGAGATTAATGGCGAGGATTGCTTTTTGGCAGCTTTCGTTGCGATCGTGCCAACATTTCTACTGTTTATATAAGTACCCTACATCGTAAATATGGCAGAAACGTAAAGTTGAGAGTATAAATTTACGTTTCAGGTTCGGCCGCAAGAGGACTCTGATGGGCTCACTGGTGCTGCAGATATGTCTAGCCGTAATCATGGCTTTCTCACCCTGGTTCGAGCTTTACCTCGTCCTGCGGTGTTGCCTCGGCTTCATCTCCGTTGGCGTTGTCTTCAGCGGATTCGTTTTGTGTAAGCTTCACGTGTTAACTTACATTGAAAGCAAATTTGAATGGAAGCACCTTCATTAGTGTTGCTCTGTAGAACAGAAGTATTTCCGTTTTGTAAGTGTCTTAGAACTTATTGCCTGGCAGTGGAACGAGAAGTTGAACACCATGAATACAAAAGTGACGACGTGATTCTAAGACAGTTTCAGCCACCAAACAACCATCAACAACATTGACATGACAGTCCTGTGTGGACCCTGGCCTTCCTCAGGATTGCTTGTCATTGTTCTCCATTCGATGCCATACTCGTTTACTTTACTTTCCCTCTGTATTTTTAAATACAATTTTTATCTAAGGGTTTTAGCTTCAAATTTCGCCCAACATTTGTTATACATTGACATCTGAATTTAATTTCAAGATACAATAAGGATTCTTATTCGATAAATAAAATGACAACAGATCAGACTGGTGCATTGTACGCCTGATGATGACCAGTGAAAGGGTCGAAATATGTTTCGTATTTAATAAACATAATAAAAGCAAATGTTGATGCAATAGTGTCTTCTTTGTTTTGAATATTAATTGTTGTTGTGTAGACAGTTTATCCTATACTTTATATATCTTATTTATGACATAGGGGCGTGCTATAGCTCAAGCGGTCAGTCGCTGGCTTGCCACTGTGGCGGCCCGGGTTCGATCCCAGGTCTGACAAAGTGGGATTTGTGGTGGACAAAGTGACGCTGGGGCAGGTTTTCTCCGAGTACTTCGGTTTCCCCTGCCAATCTTCATTCCACCAATTGCTCCACAATTACCCTTACCTATCTTCTGGGGCTGGTACAATAGGCCAGAAGTGGCCGCAGTATAAGGGACTTAGTCCCACCCCACTAGCGATAAAAAAGCAATATTTATGACACACAACAGGATGAATAATATTAAGATTGTTCATAATTTATGACTTTATTAAGAAGGTTTCAGTGGGAAATATAATGAAGAATGCCCGCGACGTAAGTGGAGGAACTTACAGGAGTCCTTCACTTCTGTCCGTAGCCTCATGACACTCGAATCCCACGGTTGGTGCAATGGAGGATTCACCTGCCGTCTTACCTCCGTTCAGTCACTAACCCTTGCTTCACTGCACGTAGGTATGGAGCTGGTGGGAGGGAAATGGAGGACGATATCCGGAGTGTCCTACTTGTTCCCCGTGCCACTGAGTTACATCGCGATAGCCGGCATCGCCTACTTCGTGAGGGGTTGGTCGCAGCTTCAGCTCGCCATCACTCTCCCCTCCGTACTGCTCTTCGCACTCTGGTGGTAAGATTACTTCGCGCGGCAGCCACGTTATATTATAACAATAAAGATTCCATGTTTATTGAATATCTGCTAACTGCATGGAGGAACGATCACTTTGTGGAGCTGATAGTCGCTCAAGTGATCAACGAATATCTTGCCTTTTATAAAACCAGGAACTGGAGACGCTACAATGTTCAAAAGAGCCCAGTACTAGACTCTATCCTGAGGCAGAAAATGGAGTCGACCTCGCACCCTACTTACTGTAGGTCCATCTTAATACAATACATCCATCTATGCCTAGGTCTCCCAGCCGATCTTTTCCTTTAATTTTTCCAGATCAAACCTCATTCAGGAGCACTAAATACTCCGCCCATCTTATTGATCCTGATTTTGTAACCTTATTATATTTTGTGAAGAGTAACTAGAAATTATGTAGTTCTTATCTAAGTAATTTTCTCTAGCCTTCTGTTATTTCCTGTCTTCCGCAACTTCTGTGTGTGTTCTCCCCCATACAAAGGGGGGGGGGGAATTCGAGAAGCCGAAGTCCATAAACAGAGAATGTTCGTAAAAATTCCAAAAGCCGCGAACTGAAGACGCTCAAACCGGGAGCACTTGTAATTGAACTAATGACTAAATCACTGATCAGGGCCTCGCCATAGCTCAAGCGGTTAGTCGCTGGCTTCCCACCGCGGCGGCCCGGGTTCGATCAAGTGGTATTTGTGGTGGACAAAGTGGCGCTGGGGCGGGGTTTCTCCGAGTACTTCGGTTTCCCCTGTCAATCTTCATTCCACCAAAAATTCTCCATCATCATAATCACCCGGGGCAGGCTACAATAGGCCAATCAGTGGCCACCGTGCCGGGTGGACCCAGTTGGACTCCACCCCCCAATAAGCGAATTAAAAAAAAATCCCTGATTAACCGATAACAGCCACGTTAAACTTAATAATGCTAAGCATATGATTAACTCTTATCGAAAAGCATAGAACACGTTTGTACAAGATGATAGAAAGTCCGAAACTGCATAAATAGGGTATTACGTATTTTAGAACTCATAAGATCATATATCGTTCATGAAAGATAATTCTGACAGTACTAAACATATAAGAAATATATGTAACTTGAAATAACATTGGAAATGTATAGCTCCGTCCTAAGGTACCTTTGGACAGCCTTGAGGGTACTTCAACAAAACACCTGCAATGCAGAAATAATGACAAAACTTCACCCGAACACACGAGAACAATGTTGTGGTTGTGAAGAAAGCAGTCTTCTGGGATTTGGTACCGTGTATATGTGGTGTTAACCGACGTTTCGGAGGAACGTATCGCCGTACCGTTTCTCACGGTGTTGTCGCTTGCAGAATTCTTATACTTTTTCTTCTACCCTGAAGATGGGGGCGATACGTTCCTCCGAAACGTCGGTTAACACCACATATACACGGTGCCAAATCCCAGTAGACTGCTTTCTTCATAGTGACCGCCGTGAAAGCCTCAAATCTTACATAATGTTGTGGTTAGTAGCCTTAATTCAGCCTGCAAGCTGACTGTACTGGCATGCTTCGTGGTATTCCTCATATACGAGTATTACGATACAGAAGAATAGTTGTATAGTAACTTAAAATAGGTCACTACGGCTTTCTTCCCCGTCGTTCACAATTCATCAATCAGATTCTGCCTTCTATAAGATACATTAACGAGCCGTAATAGTGCAGTCGGTATAGCGACTATCTACTGGCTGGACGACAGAGGAGTCGGAGTTCGAGTCCCGGTGGGGTAAGAATTTTCACTTCTCCATGTCGTCCAGACCGGCTCTGGGGTCCACCCAACCTCCTATTTAATGCGTACCGGGGGCTCTTTCCCTGGGGGTGAAGCGGCCTGGCCGTGAAGCTGACCACTTACCTCCAACTAGTGCCGAGATGAAGAAAACGTGGGTCTATACATCCACTCCCCTATACGCCTTCATGGCGTAGTGCTTAGTTAAGTACAGGGATAATTTTACCTTCATTTTTATAAGACACATTAAAAATCTTATAGCTGAGTAAGCAAAGATAAACGTAACTATAACCAGTTGGCACGAAAAAGTTCTTACAACGTTGATTGGCTCATATATGATGTTTCGGGAAATGGCTCCATTACCGAAACGTCATGTCTATTAAATAAAACTCAAGCAATGCTCAGCGCATGATAGTCAACTGTTTCCAGGGTACTACCGGAATCTCCCCGCTGGCTGTTGGCTGTTGGCAGAACAGATGAGGTAATGATCATCCTACAAGAAGCGGCACGTGTCAATAAACGCCCCCTGCCTCCAAGTCTGGACAAGACACTTCGCCAAGTAAGGACAAAACCAATTATTTGAAATATGGTGCTAGTTGGTGAGAAATTAACGGTTTTCTTAAACTGACAAGAAATTCCAGGAATCTTACGGTTTTTTTTATTATTGTGTTCACAACAGCGCGCAACTAGACCCCGTCTCAAACCGCATAAACTGAGTGTACAGTCTCAAAACCATTTTCTTAAAGACACATTTCATTTTAAAAGATTTGTGTTTCCAAATATGAAACACGAATAAGAACCGGCAAACCGCAATGTAGTTGTACAAGGATCAAAAACATTCAAGTATAAATAATATGATCATAAAGGCACTTAATCCTAGAGTTATACGGTACTAAAATGACTGAAATTAATTTGTTCGAAACGCCTTAGAATGCAACTAAGAACCTACTACTTTTCAAGTGAAGGAATATTTCATTGGTTAATAAAATTAGAGAATGCTTCATATATATCTTGTAAACAGGAAAATAGAACACAAAAAATAACCTTGTGAAGACGCGGTTTCAAAATGATGATTCACCTTACTATCATGCTTCAGTGCAGAATTATGGTCACGCCTAATCATAGCATGATTTATTAACATTTCATAGTTTTCACTCGAATCATTACATAACTTCACTATCAGTTCATTTCAATATAAAAACATAATTACACAATCCTAGAGTAAAAGTGGGGCACGTGGTAGCGTAGTTGGTTGAGGCATTATGCTAAAAGACGGAAGGCCCTGGGGTCGACTCAGCCTCTAACAGAAATGAGTACCAGGAATCTTCCCGGGAGTAAAGAGCGGCCGGCGTGTAAGGCTGACAACCTCACCACCATCTGTGAACGGACTCTAGAAAATGTGGGAACCGCGACGTCTCACAACCCTATGGGCCTCCAAGGCCTGTTACAGGGATAGCTTTATCCTTTTACTCTCCTTAGCTTCAGTGGTTCATTAGATATCGCTATCAAAATGACAAACCGCCATGTGCTTGTTCTGAATGCCGCAAAAGAATTACCTAACACTGATTTACTTTTCCTAGGCCACGGTCCGCAAGGAATCTGCTGATCAACCTAAGGCCGGTATCATGGATCTTTTCCGCACTCCAAAAATGAGGAAGAATTCCTTGGTCCTGTATGTCATCTGGTTCAGTGTGTATCTTGTATACTATGGCCTGGTGCTGAACCTGGGAAACATTGGTGGAGACATTTACATAAACACAGTACTGTCTGGTAAGCTATTCAAATTACATTTCAGATTAGAGCTTTGTTGACTTCAGTCTTCACTGAATTACGGACTAAGAAAACAGGAGTGCGGTTTCCTGAGGATACGTGTAAGACCCAGTCACTCCCACATCATACAGTATACATAATAATGTACAAATCTGATTATGACTAACATACCTGAATGTGTATATTTATATTATACAGTAAACAACTGATATCACGGTGTGGGTTAGTTCAGCTCAGCTGTTCAAGAAACTGATTTTACTGAATTCAAACGTCCATCACTATGTCCATAAGAACTCGGAATTTAACATTTCTGTGAGATGAGTTTTGATATTAATCATCCTATATATGAATAGCCTTCCTTATATGTTTTATAAAAACATTTGTAATTCCATTGCTCGCCTTAAAAAAAATGCACTAATATGATCAGTAGTTATGTTATTTTAAGAAACAAATCTCAGAAAATCCATTGCTCTTATAGAGTCCTTTAATCTGAAAATTATTAAGAACAGTGATTTACACAATGGAATAGATAACCTGTTTAAATAGGTTTACCACAATTAAAATAAAAATTTAAGATGACTGAAAACAGGCAGACATCCATTAATTTCACACCGTTTTTTTTTTGGTGCAGGTGTTGTTGAGGTGCCCGCTATTGCCATCAGCATCTTATTCCTGCTCAAGAAGGGGAGGCGGTGGCCCTTGTGCCTCACACTTATGGGCAGTGGCGCGGCATGTCTCCTAACCCTCGCCATACCACCAGGTACGTCAACTAGAGTGCCACTGCGCATGCTCCTTCGCTACGGTACGATAGATCATGCATATGTCAATCATTATATATTTATATAAATATATATATATATATAGTATGTTTTCCCGGTGGTGCCTGTAAAGATTACTGTCTCATACCGTGTAGCGTACCAAATAGTTACCATCTTTAAATAGAACCTATTAACTCCATCTTCGGGGTAGATGAATCTATTAACAGTAATAGAGTATGGTCTCTATTCGATGTCTTGCACCAATGATGAGACATTTTCTAGAAAATTAATAGCATACAGCCATCGACTTGCAATTCAAGTAAATTATATGCTTTATATAAGATCAAGTACGAACCGACATTAATTTCGTCTGATCTCATATGGAAAACATCAAAACAAGGAATAAACAGCACTAAAACACACACAACTAAAGTGAACGACATAATGAAAGGGAAAACTGAAACGGCCGCTAAAATAAGGTAGGACGAAAATATCCTACCAAGTAAACTGACGACGACAACGACAACAACAACAACGTGACTGAGAGTACAAAGACAAAGAGTACAGTGCAGCGGTCTCCCCAAATAATAAGTGTTGCCTGATGATGGCACATGTGCCGCCGAAACATGTTGCAAGAACAACGACTGTACATAATTAATGACATTTAAAAATATTAACAAACACTTTTTAGTGTATTTTAAGAAAGGACTGACTTTGTTGCATTACAAAAGGAAAATTTTACAATTTAGAATGGTGCCCCAATGCAACAGGATACTGAAATATAATATCCAAATATCACAATTAATTTAAGCAGTTAAATTTTGGGGTTGAAACATACGGTGAGTCACACGGATATGACCATCCCTACATGTCTTCGCTTGATGTACGTGTATTTTGTGTTCAGAACCCATAATATTGAAAACGCTAGACGCTGGAAGCATTGATGATAACAGAACAATATGTCCAGTCCGCGGTTGTTTTCAGGTGATACAGACCTTGAGTGGGTAACCATAATGTTTGCAATGGCCGGCAAGTTCTCCGTGTCCTCGTCTAATGCCGTGACGCCGGTGTTCACTGCGGAGTTGTTCCCAACTGTGGTGCGAAACCTTGGAGTCGGGTCGTCAAACGTCCCTGCAGGGATAGCCCTAATGCTCGTGCCCTATCTCTGGAATCTGGTGAGCACTGAACAGATCTCGAGACACATCGCTTAATCATTTTAGTGCCTGCCTCCTAACGTCCAAATTTAATGGCCCTTCCAACGCACATATTCTTTGTCCTGTAACCTGAAATTACCATGTTTCGTGAAAATGTTTCAGTTGTTTCAAAGATGAATTGGAGGATTCACAGATATACAGCATGGTACCTCATAGTCCCTTTTGTAGGTTAAGGCACAAGCATCCTTTTATGAATCAATGAAATGGTTGATATAGAAAGACTTGAAGTTGAAAAATTTGTAAACTAAAACAATCATTCAACTTCTATAGAATTATTTTGAAATATGATAAGAATTCAATTTCTTTTTCACGTTTGAATTATTCTGGTATGAAACATTTATATTTTACACCACTGTTAACGTCAACTGTCGACAGTGCTGCCACCAGGAAGGCAAGTAAGTAGTGACATACAAAATGGCGGATATTTCAGACAAGGAGAATCGATTATTTGATCTTTGTTGGCAATTTGGAGAGTTAACATGGAGTCTTGTATTGCCGCTGAACATTTATTTATAAACTATGGGAATTAATCACGACAGTGTCCTCTGTTTCTGTAGAAAATGTTCTAGCCTACAACTTGGCGAATGAAGGAATCAACCAAATTGATTTGCACTAATTTATTTTCAGTCCGGGGTGGACGAACGCGTGCCGATGGGTGTGTTAGGGGCCTTTGGACTGCTGGGCGGTCTGTGCGTGTTGCTCCTGCCCGAGACGGGTAACAGGCCCATGGTGGCCACCCTGCAGGAAGGAGAGGAGTTGCCAAGGTACAGACGGATATGGGGAAAGCTGACATAAGCTACTGTGTTCAGGTGGAAATAAACCCTCGACAAGGGCCACGGAATTGTAGACACCCTGTATTTTCTTCCCAAGAAAGGAAAATATGAGCAGATATGGCAGACGAAATCAGTCTACACCATTTGGTTGACTGCGTATTGCAAAATTCTGAGACATGCTATTGCCAGATGTTATTATTAGGGATCGGATTTTAATGCAAATGCGTATTTCTTTCTTGCAACCAAAAAGTATGCTCATTGGGATACATGTATGAATTACTTAATTTCCTAAATTTTAGACATAGTTTGATGATGCATATGAATGCATATTTTGCCTATTTTACGTATAAGCATAATACTTTCGAAGATCTCTATGCTGCATAGTTTATTTTTAAAATGTTTACGACATATTTTTTTTTTAATTTTATGTTCAAATTTCCAATCATCGTCGTGTGTATACAAATTTTCTTTTTCGTATTAGGATATGCTGCATATTTGATTCACAGTATTTAGTCATACAAATAGCAAGTTGAGTCTGGATTCATGCTTCTGATGCAATACCCAGGACGGGACTTCCCCGATCCCTCGACTCGTAACTTGCCTCATCCACATACCATCAAAGTGGCCGTGAAGGGCACAGTCAGAAGCGTATTCATATGTAATATTATTCAACAGATAATGGACTTCATTTATTTATTGTTAAAGTAAGTGTCAAAAGAGGCCGTGCCGCAACTCAGACAGTTAGTCGCAAGCTTTGAACAGCGGCGACCCAGGTTCGATCATGCGGGTTTTGTGGTGGATAAAGTGGCACTAGGGCAGGTTTTCTCCGAGTACTTCGCTTTTCCCTGTCAATTCTCATTCCACCGAATGTTCCACAATCATCATCATCTATCATACCGGACTGGTACAACAGGCCAGTTAGTGGCCGACGTACCAAGTGGACTGGGTCTCACGCCATCCAAAGAACTAAAAAAAAAAGAGACTCAAAAGAAGACTACGGTGCAAAAACATGAAAGTGTTTCTAAAACCAAGGAATAAGAGCAATTTATATTCGAGGGCCTTGTGTCACACGTCATCTGTGAAGGTATCAAAAATAGATATTTTCGACTGTAAGAGCATAAGTTGTCAGAGTCCAGAAGGCCGTTATCTGAATAAGCACCGCTGTTAGGACCTCGTAAATTTTAATTGCGAGTACAGAGCTGGTTTAAACATTGCTTAGTTATTCAGGTCTTCCATTCATTTGGGACACTAACAAATAATTTTAGAATAATGTAATGGATATAGGGGCCAATCAGTGGCGAAATTTATAGCGTCGTCATTTATACAGTGAACTACATCTAATCGGGCAAGAAAATTTGTCAAATTCTATTCGTCAGGGTAGAAATGCATTCGCCGCCGAGAAGGTATTTTCTTTCGGTGTAGACAATAATAGCAAAAAGACGGATAAAGTATCACTGGATATACCCTGGGGTATATGGAAGAACCAGACAAACGAAACGGATCCTAATGCCTTACCCCCCCCCGCCCAAATGTTCTTTCGGTTATCTAAGAAATTTTTATGGCGCCTGCTGTGTCGATAGGCAACACATCTCACTTGAATGCCGAAGAAGTTGCCACACTACAACGGCGCTAAATACGTTACGGCAAGCAGTAGACTTTCAGATTGTCTCGAAATAAAAATTGGGAGATTATCTATAATTTTCTACTTTATCTCGTTTATCTCCTTTCTTCGTTTCTGCGATCCTCCGTATTTCATTTTGTTCGTCCCATTCTCCTTCTTCTAGGCCTCAATATTCTGTTTCTTCTTTTTCACTTCTTCTTCTGCTAATGCCCTCTTCCCTCGTCAGTATACTTATTCTTCTCTTCTTCATTCTAGTTTTTCTTTCCATTCACATTTTCCTTCCGAATTGTCTCATATCTTTCATCTACTCCACTTGCAATTCAATATATTATTTATATTTTATATGCTGTTAGCCAGGTACTTGACACATAACGTGTACTTATCTCATAGTCTTTTTCGTCATTATTTTTCAAGCGTAAAATAAGCTATCCCTCTAACTGACCGTGCAGGCCCATAGGGTTCTGAGACGTCGAGACTCCCACATTTTCTATAGACAACCGGCTCACAGAGGACGGTGAGGCTGCCAGCCTTAAGTCAGAGCTCAGTTCTAGGGTTCAGAAATCAATAACAAAGACTTACAATCAGAAACAAATATATGAAAGTGATATGAGGCCATAAATTGCAACAAAGTCATGTAATTACAATTAAATGACTTAAGAATGCATGAACGATAAAAATTTCAATGAGGATCATGATAAAATTAAGATAAGAGTGTAATATTTATATCATTGTCATTATTCATAATAATAACTGTTAATCCATCTACATCCATACAGTGCAACACCTTCACTACTTGTCCTTTATAGGCGTGGAAGATGAACTCTCAATTTGAAAGAAGAATAATATACTAAAAAAGCAAAAATAAAATCCTCAGGAAAATATTTCGACCTAGGAAGGATGATGTGAGTGAGTTTAGGATATTACATAACGAGTTATGCCTTAATTTAATACAAATTACCTATTACTCTCAGTCGGTCACGATAGCCGAGCGGTCTAATGCATGTTCCGTCCTCGGAAGCCGGGATCGTGGGTGGGAATCCCACACAGGGCATAGATGTTTGGTATGTATATGTGTTTATTCTGTGTTTGTGTTGTACTGTGTTTAAGTAGAAGCCTTGCGACGAGCTGATCACTCGTCCAAGGAGTCCTACCGTCTGTAAAATGAAAACGAAACCGAAAAATCGGAGACCAGGACCCAAGGGGGCTGTAGAGCCAGTTAAAAAGAATATTACTATTAGGGTAGTAAATTGTGGAAAGACGATATGAGCTGATTATTTTGTTACGACGAATAAGTCGAGTAACAAATACATAATTTTTTGGAAGGGGGGGGGGGAATACTCGAAAAATAATTTTGGAAGACTCGAAAGAAAAAAAAAAAGGCGGTAGGATAACATTTAAGATCGGAAATACGTTGTGAGGATAGGATTTGAATGGAACAGGATCAGGATGGTGTCCAGCGGTGGGGATTGGTACACAGGGTTGAACCTTCAGGTTCTGTTGTCGCCTTGAAATGAGGATACCAACATAGAATTAGATGTAAGCGTATATGTTTCAGGTCGAGAAATACGAGCTGTGTGGAAAAGCAAGTGAAGAAAGGCGATGCTGGCAACTGTAATGGATCTTTCGCGCCTTGAAACGTTACGTGTATGGAAACTGATGCTCACCTGTCCTCATATGATCATGAGTTCTAGAATGGCCCTCTGAGCCTGAAGATGGCAGGCATTCATCCTGTTTCATCAGTACCTGTGTCTGCGACGAAAGAACATGTTAATGGCGTCTTTATTTATTTTCGTATCTGAATTGTTGTTAATATATTGGCTACACATAAGCTACTAAATAGTAGCTAGCACGTTTTACGTAAAATCACGTTATTGAGTGAATAGATGTGGGCGTTGTTTGTGAATCGACGTTATAAAAATGTGCGGCATGACAGGAAGGATATATATTCAATGGAGGATTTTTTTATTTCTTTAAGAATACCGCTACACAATCTCCACGTGACGGCCTCACATTGGACGCCGCCTGCACAGTGTTCAGGCCGTGTCCTTTGTGATTGTCCCCTAAGGATTGTTTCTCAACAAGAAGTTATGTAACCGGAAACTAAAACTGGCTTTATGTGTGTCGATTGATCAATAAACATTAGAAATTTAAATTAATATGTTATAATGAAATCGATATTTCTGAATCAACGAAAAATTATGCCTCAGGACAGTATTTAATAAAGAGAACTGTTAATCTATATTCAGTTCTGTGTCTATTAATACACGCTCCTATCGATCTCAAAGGCATAAACAAAAAATTCTAAATATTACTAAAATACATATTTATAACGCAGAAACACTAAGACAATAACAGAAATAAATCTGTAATATTATGTAACTAGTTTAAAGTTATAAATTTTACTTTACGTTTTACATGACGCAAAAGTAAAGTAAAAAAGTAAAGCTATCCCTGTAAGAGACCGTGAAGGCCCATAGGTGTGTGAGACGTTGAGGGTCCCACATTATCTAGACAATCGGCTCAAAGATGGCGGTAGGGTTGACAGTTNTACTCATTTCTGATAGAGGCTGAGTCGACCCTAGGGCCATAGTGCGGCTGGAAGGATTAGGTCAATTGAAAAGAATCCAATGACCTAATCGGGACTTGAACCCGCGACCTTCCGGCTTGTAGCATAGTGCCGCAACCACTACGCTACCGCGTGACCCCCACACATGACGCAAAAGTAGGACTTTTAAAACAGAGTTTGAAGAAATGAAAGACTGTAATGAACATTAATAATTTGCCTCCCAACATTTCAAATTAAATTACAGTTAAGGTTACCGTTGAGGAAATTTATCTCAGTAAACCATACCTGTAATTTCTAATTCGAAGTACAGTGAAAACTCGGCAATCCAAAGTGACTTGAAGTACCACAAAAGAAAAGCACCACCAAATATTAAAATTGTAATATGATTCTTTTGCGTCCTTGCAGTACAAATGAATTCCTGTGAAACATGACATTGTGTGTGAATGGACCTGCTTTTGTGGGCGGTGAGAGCTGTAACCCGGTTACCGCTTGCCCCGAGCTCGGCGTGTAGTCGAACATCCTCAGCTTTCGGTCGTTGTTTATACATAAACTGTATCCATAAATCTTCTAAATAAATAATGTTAACAAAAAACCGAATTCTAAAAAGTTAAACAGCTCCGTCCAGTGTGACTGGTGAAGATTTTTCTTATTTCAATTCTTCATGCCCTTACATGTTTCGGTCCTTAAAGTCCGTCATCAGAGATACATCAATACAGTCGGAAGCTACTATTACAGTATATGTTCTGAGCATTAAAACGTACATATAATGTTGATAATATATGATTGGATATGAAATCTAAAGTTTTTACAACTACAGCAGCTGTCTTAATATATTACAATTTTTGTAATTGGTTTGTTAAGATTTTGTTACAATTTATAAACCAAGCAGGTTCGTGTCCTATTTCTTATTACTTCTCTTGACGGGGGCATGTGGGGCGTGAGGGGCATGAAGAAATGAAATAAGAAAATTCTTCACCAGTCACACTGGACGGAACTGTTTAACTTTTTATAATATTGTTAGTGTGACCGACCAGAATGAAACAAATGAAAAAACGATTTTTTTATCTGAAATCCAACAATCCGAACGATTCGATAATCATACCATAGTAGCGCTTTAATTAGTTCAGAATATATAAGATACATTGTATTTACATTGACATCATATGCATATCGAATACTATTCATAATAAAGCGTATTAAGAATTTACTTAATCCACGTAAGGTAAAAAAAGGTAAAGATGTCCATGTGCTCAACGAATTTAAGCACTGACCCCATGAAGGTGTATGGGGGAGTGGATGTATAGATCCACATTTTCTTGAATTCGGCACTAGCTGGAAGTGAGTGGTCAGCTTCACGCCCCTGCCGCTTTACAGAGCCCTCGGTACCCACTGGATAGGAGGGTTGGGTGGACCAGAGTCGGTCTGGACGATTTGGAGAAAATTCTTGAACCTACCGGGACTCGAACTCCGAATCCTCGGTCGTCCAACCCGTAGCCAGTTGCTATACCGACTACGTTACCCTGGCTTCTACTTAATCCACGTCGAAATGGAAATCTTGAGGTGAAATATTTTTATCACAGATAAAATATTGATTTAACACAATTTATCTTAAGACTGCCTATCATCAACAATATGTTCCATTCTTCAATATAAATATATGAGACTAACTTAATGTGAAAATTTAACATATTACATTTTTCTGATAAAAAACCTTCAAAGGCAGGAATAGGCTTCACGCATAACAGCTATGTAGAAGAAGTTGCCGCACGGCGAAAGTAAACGTATAGTCCGATTCTTCGGTGCAAAATGTAACGTAACGCGAAAATGGATGCGTCTCTTCTTAGACCCAATGTCAAACTGGGAATTATATTCCTGAACAAATGTTTGCAATGTAAATTGCATCACCCAACATCTGCATTATACACAGGTGACTGACCTGGAGAAGTGACCACATTTCTTTCCTCGGTGCAAGATGCCAAGTCGACACAACTATACAACACAAACATCAGCTTTCCTAAAAAAAAAAAAAATTCTTCAATAGAAAATGCTTTAGTCATTTTCACGTACAAACTGTTCATCAGCTCGGACTAACACATGTCGCTACAAGAATACAATGTATGGTGAAGAATGCGGTCTTACGAGATGTGGCGTTGTGTAGATCATGTGTGAAGATCAAGATTTACACAGCGCCACATCCCAGAAGACGGCATTCTTCATAGTCACCGCCGTGAAAACTTCAAATCTTACACAATCTTTGAAACAGGATGTATTTATGATACGGCTTATCACACTGTACATTCCTTCTTAAATAAATAAACTAAATAAATTAACCCTGTGTCTGTCCAATTAACTGACTATCCAACAAAATATCCAAATCCCTGATTATACATTCCTCAGTCTCTACATTTGTCTGTTTCTTTGATCCTTTGTGCCTTCAACGCTATCAGTTCTTCAACGTACCTACTCATCTATTAATCAATAAAAAAACAATTACTCCATCATTGTATTGCTTAATCCTTCCGCTTGTGTGTTTATCTATCTATCTATATACATACATCTATCTGTCTATATAGCCGGTCACGGTAGCCGAGCGGTCTAAGGCATGCACTGTCTTCGCTCGTTCGGAAGCCGGGATCGTGGGTTCGAATCCTACTCAGGGCATGGATGTTTGTGTGCGTTTTTCTGTGTTTGTCTACAGGTAGAGGCCTTGCAACGAGCTGATCACTCGCCCAAGGAGTCCTACCGTATGTGTAAGATCTAGTAAACCGAAGTGAAACGGAGAGTTTCATGGAGGTAGGCCTAGGCCCAAATGAGGGCTGTAGCGGCAATGGGGAAAAAAATCTGTCTATATACCCACCTCTACCCATCTATCTCTTTCGAAAATAATAACTATACTAAATTACATTTCAATTGTAATGAGCAAATTTCTGGATGCACACCAATCTCTCCCTCCCACTGTGCCCCGCCAGTGTTATCCTCTTTTCTTATATGGTCACTCCATCTGGGCATCAGGAAGAGGAACTCTCAACAAGCTGGAAGAAATACATACTTGGGGCTTCATAATCTGTACCATTCACAGAATATTATTAAAAGAAAAGTATATCTATCCCTGTAACAGCCCGTGGAAGCCCACAGAGTTGTGAGACGTCAAGGCTCCCACATTTTCTGAATCGGCTTACATATGGCGGTGAGGTTGTCAGCCCTACGCGCCGGCCAACCTTTACTCCTATTCCTGGTACTCATTTCTGTTAAAGGCCGAGTTAAGCCCAGGGCCATATTGGGGTTGGAAAGATTAGGTCAGTGGAAAAATCCAGTGACCTCACAGGTATTCAATCCCGCGACCATACAGCTTGTAGCATAGTGTCACAACCAACTACGTTACAGCGTGCCCCTATATACCCGAAGGTTAATTACCATATTCACAAGATGCCATCACTGGTCCCTATCATGAGCCAGATCAATCTAATCTATACCAACCCAGCCATGTTAAGTGGGTCCGTTTTCACCACGGCATGGTACGTCCACGGGTTGCGGATGGAGCTGACGGCCTCAAGATATGGAGGGCCGCTGAGAATATATTCTTATTGAACAAGTAGTTACAAACAGGCGACAATGGGTGGCTTCTCAACTTTTTTTTCTGGGNGGTTTTGGATGTGGGGCTAACAATTCCTCGCTGTAAAAAAAAAACAATTTGTTGCGAAATATTGCATACGACCTCCGGCTTTGACGATGTACACATACGGCGTTGTACTTACTCTTTACAAAACGCTTGAAAGGCAGAAATTAATAAAATCATAATTTCTAACATATTTTTTAGGTATTTAAAATAGGATTCAGGATAACAGAAGATAACTCATAATATAATATGTTCTTAATTTCATCGTGTATTCCCAGACACCTTAATTAAGCCTTCAGTGAATGCGGCCGTGTGTGTCTGCGTGCAATGTGTACAGTACAGCATTTTAAGTACAAATTTACGATTTAAACACAGGGTGGCATCAGTCAAGACGAGCCTAAATACAAGCATGAACAGGAGAATGAATTCGACGTGAGAATTATCAAAGCACAAACATTCCGAGCCGGTCACGGTAGCCGAGCGATCTAAGGCATGTACTGTCTTCGCTCGCTCAGAAACCGGGATTGTGGGTTCGAATTCCACACAAGGCATGGATGTTCGATGTGTGTATGCGTTTATTCTGTTTGTGTTATCCTGTGTTAAGGTAGAGGGCTTTCGACGAGCTGATCACCCGTCCAAGGAGTCCTACCGTCTGTAAAATGATCATGAAACTGAGAAATTAGCCCTATGCTCATCAGTGCAACAAGAGAAGAAAAAAAAACATTCCGAACTGAAGCGAACCGTGCCAAGCCTCGGCTCACTCACTCACTCACGGAGCTGAGCCCTTCTTGGGAAGCCGGCAATTGTGCAGCTACTCATGAGCCATGCCTCGGCTGCAGCTGAAAAGTCCTTGAGTCTAACATAACGGTACCCAGACACACAAGCAAGAAGAGCTGTGTAGTCTTGCTTGGCTCTAGCTCTGATGAAAAGTCAAAGTGTGAGGGAATCTGAGGACAAGGTGCTGAGGATATAGCCTGCTTGGACCTAAACGAAGGAAAATAACGGGAGGATAGGAAAATAAATATCAGTCGAAGTTATGGTTTAGCGTCGTGATCTCGAGGGCAGATAGTTATAAATCGCATCCTACAAAACTCTTTAGTGATAAAGTTGTAAACATGTTACAGATTGTTAAAATTATTATTATTATTATTATAGACGGGATTTAGGTTGGTGATCGGATTCGTAACCACAAATAATTATGACAGTCTCAGTTACACACTCCAACGCACATAAAGACTTCTGAGTCTTCACTGGCCGTTGCTTGGTAGCGGATTCCAATGGCGGACGTTTCTTTTCCTCTTGGTTCCTGAACTGTCCCTGGCTTCAGCTACCAGTTTCTCACTTCTAACAACAGTAACTCTCAACTAACTCAATAGTGGAAGCTTCTCTGCTCCTGGGATCATGTCCTCGTAGGCTGGCGGCCATCTCACACCAAATTCCTACTCTTCTAACTTCAGTCTCAAGATCCTCTCGTAGTCAGAGTCAAAGTCAAAGTAACATTGCGACTGACGGTCAGTCAGTCGGTCAGTCAGCAAGTTCCGGTGTCGATCCTCATCTGAGGCTCATGACCAGACACCCATTACTGTTTGACAGTTACGGTCCTGCTTTTTGTGGGGCGCCCCCTCCAACAAGAGGACGGATCTGTCATTTGTACACTCTGCCAGCGCAGTGTTTCTTGGGTCAGAGTCCGTTGGGACTCGCGACCATATTTTTCTATCTCAAATTTGAGACTTTCCTTTTCGTCGCCTCCTACGACTCGCAGGGTCACGGTAGAGGTATTCGACCCCGCCTAAACACGAGTTAGATTCTCGTGTAAAGGAAGCTGATTTTCCTATATAGCCCCCGCACGAACCGCACTGAAAACGTATCTTCCATTATTTCGTTATCCCTTGTGTCCACAGAGCTGCTCCCTAACACGGGTTGTTTTATTGTAGCCTGGTTACATAGTTGTTGCTTAGCAATATCTGTTCCCTTGGGTCCACAATTCTTGCTTTGAGCAAGCATGACACGTTATTATTATTATTATTATTATTATTATTATTATTATTATTATTATTATACTGGGTAGAATTTATAATTTACTAGCCTATTTTGTGTACGCTAAATCTGTCGCATATAACCGTAAGTTTCCGCATTGTCATCTTTCCATTTCCGTCAATGTGAGGAGAAATGTTTTTGGTTCGACTAGTACCTTATGGTTCGGTAAATGGAATTACAGCTATTCACGGAAAGTGATCTGAAAGGTTAGCCTCGAGATAGAGGTCAAATATACCGATAAAAGTATCTGACTGAGGAAAGAGCCATTTTTATATACATTTATTCATAATTCTTGGTGAAATATAATTTAATACTATCGTTCCTAGATATTTAACTTTATCACAATTAAAAATTGTATTACCTATTTTTATATTATGAATTGTACACGCAAAGCATTCAGATAGCGAGACCGCTATGAGAACTTCGAACCTATCAATCTATCTACTTTTCTTCTCTGAATTTAGAATATAGACCTATCTTCTTAGAAATATCTAATACAGTTTCAGTGCTTCTGTAAGTAAATCTCGAATTTGGCATAGTGTAACCGTATTATAAAAGTGTTTCAAAATTTTCAAGTATTTTATATTCACCAACATAATCATCGTCTCTCCCGAAATTCTTGTATCTCCACAAACGAAGGAGCCAGAAGTCTGCTGCCAAATTGCTGCAGTAAATTAGAAATTAGAATTGCTCTAGAAACTGAGAGCCTTGTGTTGTTTCTGTACAGGTAACAAATTAACCGGTTTCTGAAGTCTCTTAGTATCGTCTCCGAGGCACTCTATGCATTAGGAACATTCAGAAGACTTTTTGTTTCCTTGGCACTACAGCCCCAGAGGGCCTAGGCCTACCTCCATGAACTTCTCCGTTCACTTCGGTTTTTCTATATCTTACACATTCGGTAGGACTCCTTGGGCGGGTGATCAGCTCGTCGCAAGGCCTCTACCTGTACACAAACACAGAAAAACGCACACACACACAAACTAAACATCCATGCCCTGAGAGGGATTCGCACCCACGATCCCGGTTTCCAAGCGAGCGAAGACAGTGCATGCCTTAGACCGCTCAGCTACCGTGACCGGCCACACTTTTATCTCTCCATGGTTTATTTAACGACACGTTCAATCGCTCAGATTGAAGAGGATGATTAGTGAATAAAGAACTGAGGATGATTGGTGAATAACAAATTGAACAGGTTGATTAGTGAATAACTATTTGAAGAGGACGTGGAATGAAACAGCCGTAGCCTAATTTGGTGTATTATTACATTTCTTGTATCGAACATAGGAAGTCACAGAAAATCTCAGTCAAAATATCTCGTTTCGGGGCCAAAATTTGAACCCATAACTGATAATATGAAACTGAAACGTTAAGCATTCGACTACGACGTTCTATATTCTCGGTTTATGATGGATAGTAATGTTTGTCATATCAAGCGTCGATGGTTGCTGTCAGTTTCTAAGACCAGCCTTTACGCTTTCCTGCACGACCTAGTTACACCTGTAAGTTTGCATTCCATAGAGCACAAAACACCGTATATCTTAACTATCAGTGACGTGCCAAAAGTTAAACGTATTAGCTCCAACACCTTCGATTTCTCCACTTAAACTACATAACACGTATTCTGAACAGCGTGGCTTGCGTGTAACCAAATGTTATTAGGTTCATAAGGTCTAAAAGTTTGTGACGATGGTACATTGGTAAAATTATTGGCTTTTGGTCTGCAGATAGGAACTGGCTCTATTATTTGGCCTAATTGAGTATCTGGGGACTGAGACAGAGCCCAGTCTCCGAAACGTTGTTTTTAAATTAAAAGAAAAGCAGGACGATGGATAATATCAAAAATTCAGTAAGTGTATTATTCGGTTCGTCAAGTCAAAGAGGAGAAGATGAGCAGAGAATGTAGCATACATGGAACAGATTATGGAAAGCGTACAAAATTTGACTGAGACAACCTGAATGTAGAAGCAAAGAATTCAAGGAAAAATAAATTACTAATAATTGCAAAATAATATAAAAATCTTTACTAAACTAGGTGGATCAAATTATTTGTATGACTTGTCATCAGGTAGCTTCCGTATAATATATTATTTTTAAAATAACAGATATAACAACAGACGAGATGATGACATTAAATAGATCTCAAGCAAATCATGTGCGAACTATTAACAGAACTGATCTTTCTCAGTACAGGATCCAATATCGGGCTCTTCTAATCACAGAAATAAACCTTCGGTTTCCATAAAAGGTAAGAAATATCTCTACTGGGCTGTCCAGTGAGCGAGACTACCTCTTTCTAACGGTCCCGACTGGGTATGTCACATATATAGAAGACAATGGACAATTTCCCACATAGTAATCATAAAGTTCATAAAATTTATGAATTAAAAGCACAACTAGCTTGAAGTATCAAGATAGTTTAGGAGAACATATTCCAACCGATACTATCAAACACCAGAGATTTTTGCTGAAGATGTCAACCTCGCTTCTGTGCAAGAAAGAGAGTTTTTAATGGATGGACAAAGGGCACTGAGAGAACATCCAATCAAAACAAATTGGGAGGGGGGAGATCATATCCGGGTCTGTATAGCGTTGGTGGTACTCAATTTGACCTATCACAGTAAGTGAAAATCGTGACTCTGAGTTCTATACAACCATGCCCTTTGCATACTTTAATGTTATGCAATGGGTGATGAGAAAAAACACTGAAATATTGTGATTATATTTCAAGACCTGGGGATCTTCCTCAGTGAAAAAAAAAAAAGTTTATTCCTTCATCCATCGTCAGGACAGACTTATTCCAATCTGTGCTCTCTCTTCCCTTCCCCCTTCTCTCTCTTTAAGAATGTTACATATATGACAAACATTCTCTCGCGTCTATACTCTCATGGCACGTAATTAAAAAAATACTTCCATTTAATCTTCTAAGTTCAGTAGCTTGTTGACGTGAACCACAAGTGGTCTCCGTCCTGAGTTAGATATATCCACACCCTACTTCTCTAAAATCCCTTTTAAAATTACCATGCTATTTACTTCTAGGTCTTTCTAGTGATTATTTGCTTTTAGTTTTCTTACCAAAAACCTGTATGCGTCCTCTTCTCCCTCATGCGCCCTACATGCCATGCCCACATCATACTTCTTGAGTTGATCATTCTGCTTATGTTGGGCGAGGAGTGATGAAGTTTCTCAATACACCCTCAAAACACTCTTCTCAGTCTACGTTCTCCCCTTAATGTCAAAGACCGAGTTTCGTTTCTTGTTTTTTTCCTTGGCACTACAGCCCCAGTAGGCCTAGACCTCTCCATGAACTTCTCCCTTCACTTCGGTTTTTCTAGACCTTACACATTCGGTAGGACTCCTTGGGCGGGTGATCAGCTCGTCGCAAGGCCTCTACCTGTACACAAACACAGAAAAATGCACACGCACAACCTACATATCCATGCCCTGAGTGGGATTCGAACCCACGATCCCGGTTTCCAAGCGAGCGAAGACAGTACATGCCTTAGACCGCTCGGCTACAGAGACCGGCACCGAATTTCATACCTATACAAAATTACAGGCAAAGTTACAGTTTTATATATTGTAATCTTCAGGTTGCTAGACAGCAGACGCGAAGAAAGAAGGTTCTGAAATCAATGATAACCAAATAATACTCGAATTCAATCTGTTATTATTTTTCCTCTCAGACACTGTCAATCTACGTTCTTGTTAAGTGAAAAGAGACCATGTTTTACAGCCATACAAATCTTGGGCCCGAATTCTTCACACGATCAGTCATAGTTATGATGTACCGTGCGTTACGCTGTCTCTTGATAAGCTTGATGTGTGCAGCTGCGTTGCATGGCTGCAGGGCAGCGGAACGGGAGCCGGCGACTGGATTGCCTTCACTTCATTTGGCTTGTAACGAGATCAGGAGCAAACAATTGGCCATTTGTCCAGTAGCTCTCAGGGACGTCTACCTCCATTGTAATGCGAGCATCGTCTATACTGGTAGTTTCATCTCCACAGCTCGAGGCGGTCCATAACTCAGTGCAGCCTAACCCTTTCTATGTGGCCGCGCCATAGCTCAAGCGGTTAGTCGCTGGCTTCTTATCGCGGCGACCCGGCTTCGATCCCGGGTCTGGTCAAGTGGACAATGTGGCGCTGGGGCAGGTTCATTCCACCAATTGCTCCACAATCACCCTCACCTATCACCTGGGGCTGGTACAATAGGCCAGAAGTTGCCGCAGTACAAGGGACTTAGTCCCACCCCACTAGCAGAAACTAACGATATAACTCGATTACAAGCATGGAGTAGTCTAATCTCAACTAATTTTAAATTTGAGACAGGTAAAAAAAAATGAGTGCCGATCCCAGTGGCCGCGCGGTCTAAGGCACGAACCGTCTTCACCCGCTCGAACACTGGGATCATGGGTTCGAATCCCACTCGAAGCATGGATGTCTGTGTGCGTTTATTCTGCTTGTGTTGTTCTGTGGGTAGGTAGCGGCCTTATAACGGGCTGATCCCCCATCCAAGGAGTCCTACCGACTGTGTATAAATTTAGAAACTGAAAAAGCGGCCAAGGTCCTAAGGGCTGTAGAGCCATAGATAGATAGACAGACATATAGACACATAGNTACCGGACGATGGGTGAAGTCCAAAATCGGCCAAAAGAAGTACATAGGTAGTAGGTAGTTATACGCGGGAAGAAGTGAATGAGTTGTGGGATATGTACCAGACGGTAAGGACGTAAGCGGACAATGTTAAAACCTGTTACGAGGAAACGACTAGTGAAGACAGAGAAGACATTATGTGTGATGCAGTTACAGTGATATTTTGAGTGTGTAATTCCGTGAGACTGTTATCGTCACTTGTAATTGCGATTCATAAGTGTTCATTACGTAAATCCAATTATCCAAAACCCGTCGATAGTGCCACTCATACTCGTGACAATATGTTAAATTTGCGATATATGACCTTAAAATTTCTCATAGTCCCCATGTTTACAATTCTTCTCTTATAAATAACGTTTCATGCATAAAAAGTAGGTATATTTTGGACTATCTCTGTGCCAGTCCTCATTTGGCTAGTTTCAGTGGTTCAATGCTTAATATCATGAAACCGAAGGCTACAGAAAATTTTGTATTTCCATACTTTTGTTGGGGTCACGCGGTAAAGTAGTTGGTTTAGGCATTAAGCTATAAGCCGGAAGGTCGTGGATCCGATTCCCGATGAAGTNTGGATTTTTCAGTTGTCCTAATCCTTCTAGCCGCTCTATGGCCCTGAGGTCAACTCAGCCTCTAACAGAAAGAGTACCAGCAGTCTTTCTGGAGGTAAAGGCCTGCCGGGGCGTAAGGCTGACAACCTTGCCGCCATCTATGGGCCGACTGTCTATAAGATGTGGGAGCCTCGACTTCTCACACTCCTATGGGGCCTCACCGCCTGTCACAGAGATGATTTCATTTTTTTGTTGCTTTGAATTCTGCGCAAAATGTCTGTGGTGTTAAGAAAGATACAGTTAAATCACTGATCGTCATTTATTATGAGAAGAAGACAAAGTAGACGCTTACGCCATAATGTATTTAACTCAGAATTTCATTTTCACTGAATTAAAAGTACTGTGCTTAGAGATATAAGCTGTTTTCATTTGACTTTTCAATAAAGAGAATTTTGTGGTGCAATTAATTCATTTGTAACACTTTTTGACATATCAAGTATAATTAGAATGATCAAGTCAAGGAGGATGTGGTGGGCAGGTCATGTAGCACGAATGGGGGAGACGAGGAATGCGTATAGGATATTGGTGGGAAAGCCAGAAGGAAAGAGACCACAGGGAAGACCAAGGCGTAGGTGGGTGGACAATATTAGAATGGATCTTAGAGAGATAGGATGGGATGGTATGGATTGGATAAATCTGGCTCACGATAGGGACCAGTGGAGAGCTCTTGTGAACACGGTGATAAACCTTCGGGTTCCATAAAATGTTGAGAAATTCTTGAGTAGCTGCAGAATTGGCGGCTCCTCAAGAAGGGCTCAGCTCCATGAGTAAGTAAGTAAATTGTTTTCCTACCACAGGTATTACTGCAACAAAAACTGACCTAGCAAGTCTGATCAAGCGGTAACACTTTTAACTTGTATCCGGGACATTTTCATTTCGGAACTCGGATTGGATGCTGACTATCATGACTGAGATATTATTTTGTTTTCGTTAGTCCCTCCAGTAAAATTCCGCACCAGTACCATTAAATCTGCCAAGACTGGTTTATTTTACATTATTTCCAATTTACTATTCACTTCTGGCCATACCATTCGACACTACACAGTCTACTAATTGACAGCGCCGTTTTCTCTCTTTATTGCTAGTGCGGTGGGACTAAGTCCCTTGTACTGCGGCCACTTCTGGCCTATTGTACCAGCCCCAGATGATAGGTGAGGGTCATTGTGGAGAAACTGGTGGAATGAAGATTGGCAGGGGAAATCCAAGTACTCGGAGAGAACCTGCCCCAGCGCCACTTTGTCCACCACAAATCCCACTTGACCAGACCCGGGATCGAACCCGGGCCGCCGCGGTGTGAAGCCAGCGACTAACCGCTTGAGCTATGGCGCGGCCTGACAGTGTCGTTAATTAATCCATAAACAACAATCAGTAAAAGTTGCAAGTTTTTCGGAGATCTGTTACCATACATTACTTCATGAGCCTAAAGACATGGCGCTAGTGTCGCTCCTGTCTTACTAGTTCGCGCACCCGCCATGTTTCTTTTTTTGGCTGCTTGAGAAAAATTAAAAAGGTACGACGCTGGGGTGGCCTTCAATGACAAAACGTTCACACGAAGCTCCGTGAAAGCTTAGCTTAAAAGGTTAATTGGGAAAACAGACATACGCACAAGCACATACATACATACATATACAAAAGGAATGGTAATTTCACAAGGCTAATTTTACCTTTAACTCCTTAAAGCAGAATGGTTATTATATATTCCACCTGTTTTAACATTAAAAAGCTTAATTTTCCTACAGAGTGCATTCATTTTTCGTGTTATTCTCACAATGCGTAACCATTATTTTCCAGAACAGTATTAACATGTTAATTTTTCTAATCTACATAGTGTGTTTATTGTGAAGTAAGAATTTAATTTTTAAATGTTATTTACACGAGTTATCCTTCAAGGGGTTAAGGAAGGAGAGTCCTGTAGGCTAAAATCTTGGTTTGAGTCCTAATTATGCAAAAGGGAAAATATGTTCTTTCTTATTTCATCATTTATAATGTGTGTTCTTTAAATGACAAGCATCGAAGTACAAGTCGATTTTAAAAGAAGTAAGTAAAAGTAAAAGTACAAGTAAAGGTATCCCTGTAACAGGCCGTGGAGGCCCATAGGGTTGTGAGATGTTGAGGTTCCCAAATTTTCTAGACAATCAGCTCGCAGATGGCGGCAAGGTTGTCAGCCCTACGTGCCGTACGCCCCTTACCCCCAAGAACATTCCAAGAATATTCCTGGTACTCAGTTGTGTTAGAGGCTGAGTTGACCCCAGGACCATAGTGCTGCTGGAAGGGTTAGGTCAACTGAAGAAATCCAATGACCTCATCGGGACTTGAACCCGCGACCTTCCTGCTTGTAGCATACTGGCTCAACCAACTGCGCTACCGTGTGCCCTCCCCTCCCACATTTTAAAAGAAACTGCTACAAAATATAGCAATTATACATAACCTTTCAGTAATTGATGCAGACTGCAGGTTTCAATCTTTACATGTTAAATTCCACTTATGAAAAATGTGTTCTTTTGCTTGTAGATTCGTTTCACTGACTTTGCTATCACTGAATTAACTTAGAGAAAATGTGACTGGTATTTCTGATCCAGAAATCTCGTTCATTGTTCAGATCCTTCTCCTATGAACACATGAGATTTCTTCCTTTTTCAAATTGTCTCTTACTCCCTCTTAATTTCAATATCCCTGCATTCAGTTATGTTATGCCATTCTTCTTGGTGTATCAAAACTACATATGCGACTTTCTTCTGTTGTTCGATATTAAGTAGGGAACTGCAGCGTCTACATTTCCAATGTAGTCATGTCGGTTATAAAACATAAGAATTAGCATACTCTGTGTAGAAATGCAAATAATGCTAATGCGAGAAGCTTTCTCACACTGATCAAGTCTGGTTATGGCAGTAGATCCGAAGCAATATGGCTGCTAGTATAAGAAAGCGAAGGTATCTAGCAGGGCGGGTCATTGTTACTTGTGGTATCAGACGAAGCTGCAGCAGCTATGAGATCGCTCTTCTTACTGGTATGTACAGACATCAGCGTCTCGAGATTCTAAAGAAGTGTGCGTCAACTGTGAACACGGCATTCAGACTCGATACATATAGCGAGAGGCATACTGTGGGTTTGAACTCATTTCTAGCACAAATTACAGTTCATTTTATACTAGGAATTAAACGCCCTGTTAAGAAGTTTGAAGTGTTTACCGTGTAGGGTTGTGGAGTGCGTTGTCATGTTTTTAATAGAGCTATGCCTTATAATCTACATTTAGTGATTTTGTATTCTTGTCAGGTGAATATGAAACGTTATTCTTGTGTTTTTAATATAAGCGGACATCGGGGAAAGTATGAGCGTGAAATGTGGTACCTTAATATGACGGAAGAAACAAATTACAGGTGTCTGAAAGCAAAGTGCACGGGATCTAAGAATTATGAAGAGATTAATTTTTGATATTACACAGCGGTGGGCTTCGTGATTTATATAAGTCGCCTAGTATTGTTGCAACAGTGAAACCTAAAGGATATGATTAACGGGAAATGAAGATATGACGGAGGAGACAAGGAATTCGTGCAGAATTTTGGTAGGGGAACTTACTAAAAACGATCAATTGAAAGATACAGGAAATTAAATAACATTACGATGAATCTTACATAGATAAATTTTCAGAATGTATGTAGGACGAGCTTTCAATGGTAACCTTTGGTATTAGTATGGTCTCTTGCTTCCAGGTAGAGAGAGAGAGAGAGAGAGACAGTACCGTTAACTTCAAGTGGAGTTTTACAACGCAATACCAGATTTTCTGCCAATACTCTCGTTACTTACACCAAGTAACTTCGAGAGTTTTTGTCCTTCCATTAGATTTATATCATAAAATTGTGTGAGTGACTACTGACATAAAATTTTTGGTAAAAACGTTTTCTCAACTGAATATTGTTGGTTTATCAGAGTGTATATAACAGCGGACAGATGGCCAGCACAACAGGCATTGATAAATAATTCGCATGCTACTTCAACAAATATTTTATAGGAATTTCCAGCATGTATTACATTTAATAAATAACCAAAATTAGTTGTAATTGTATTTATCTTCAGTTAATTTAAAACAACATCATTTTTTCAAACGCTTTCTATGCTTCTTTACATGTTCTTTCATTGAAAATAGAATTCTCTTGCCATTTATTAGATGGGGCCTTTATATACCACACTACACCCAGGCAGAATAACACTGTATTTCAGTTCGAGTAACTATTCATCATATTAAAAATGTTTCAAATAAAAGCTGCAGAGAACGTAATGGGATGCATTTGTCTTCTGTGAAATGTAATAAATTGGATTTTTTATTCATTTGCAGTCGAAGTTCAAACTGACCGGTAGGCACCAAAATTATATTGCCTCTTTTAGCGTAGATTTCAATTTTGTATTTCATAGAAACAAAATCAGTGATGCACGTTCACGGACAACCGCCATCTGTTATTATAGATCGATGTTAACAGAAGTGCGCGTGCGTTAGACGGGATCAACCGGCACATCCTCGACCTTCAATTAGGGCTTCATCTCTGATTGAGCCCTTGACTCTACTAACATAATGAAATTTAGTCTCGGCTGTTGCAATAATAAGTTTTTATTCATTGAGTTGCAATGGATCACTGCGCATGAGTACTGAACTCAGTTTCATATAAAAAAAAAACACGACTTTTTGTTATTTGCAAACATTTTATGGAACGAACCCATAGTGGACAGATTATGGGCCCATTCATTCAGATGTAATTTTAGATACTACTGAATGGATTTCGATTAAATTTAATATTGGAGGGCCTATACTAAAAGGTGTCTGGCAAATTTTGTTTTGGAACTTACCAGCCAGTCATAACCCTTGTTTTATATGAAGCCCAAATGGGGTGTTGTGCGAAGTTACTTCATGTCGTCCACTCTTAACATGAAAACATAACATTTCGTAAAATATACCGCTTGTTGCAAACTCTCTCTTTTCATCGCGATTGGAATTAATATTACAAGTATGTACGTGTGTGTCCTATAATGGCGATTTTTAAACATGATCTTTCTGTTCTATGCGCATTATTTCTTCAATACTAAAGGTTGTCTTAATTATATTAAATCGCATGAATTACTGCATTTTAGCGGTTAGAGCCGAGATAGAACAAGAGATAAATTTTATAAACGAGTATACACCCACAGGAAGAAGTTTAATTTAGAACACTTAATAATTGAAATACATTTTGAAAACTAATTAATGCAAACTTTGTTTATTTAATTATAGTTTCATTTTGTTTTACTAACCAATAACCGTACACTCATGGATGTTGTAGCATTAGTGTAAAATAAAATAATGTAAAACGAAGTTTAACATGTTTATCCATTCTTAACTATCGAAATTTAATTTAACATTAGTTACAATCTATTCCAAGAAATCTATATCTCAGTCCACTTGTACTGTCCATGAAAAACTTGGAGCTAATATCGAACTACCAAGTTTTAAGTGGAGTCGTTGGGTTTACCGAGGTTCATAGCTCATCTTGGTTCCGGGTTTCGTTCTCGTGTTCCTAAAGAAAATGTAGAATATCAAAGAAACAACAGCAAAATGTTTTCTTGGACTTTTTATCACGAAATGCAAGCGGATCAGCCGAAGAAATTTACGTGAGACTTCGTACTTTCGACGTGCAATTTGTAGCCTTTCTATCATTGGGTACCTTCACTGGCAAAGGGAACTGAGAAGCGCCATTTTGAGGAGATGGACTTGTGTAATTGGGTACGGTTGTCCGAGGTTTATGGCAATAAAACAAAAACAGATATAATAATATAATAATAACACTGCCACGTGTAGGCTGATTATTAGAGGGGATTTGTATTGGATATGGAAATTATCTACCACTTTACACGCTCAACTCACAATTACAAGTTTACAGTTCAATGTTGCAAACACTAATGTCCTCAGTCTATTATAGTCTCCAATATCCGTATCCTGGCAACGGACTTTAACAGAGGAACTATTTCTTTTATTGCTAGTGGGGTGGGACTAAGTCCCTTGTACTGCGGCCACTTCTGGCCTATTGTACCAGCCCCAGATGATAGGTGAGGGTGATTGTGGAGCAATTGGTGGAATGAAGATTGGCAGGGGAAACCGAAGTACTCGGAGAAAACTTTCCCCAGCGCCACTTTGCCCACCACAAATCCCACTTGGCCAGACTCGGAATCGAACCCGCGCCGCCTAAGCGGGAAGCAAGCCACTGACCGCTTGAGCTATGACACGGCAAGCACAGGAACTATAAGACTCACTGAATTACACAATCAAAATATCGCGCTACTATAGCTCGTGTATATGCCGCCTCGACTACTTTACCCTACGGAAAATGCTCAAGGCACCCATTAAACAGGAAGCTGAGTGGATACCAGAAGTGGTCTGGATGCCCTGGTGAAGAGAATATGCCTGTTGATGACAGGAATCGAATCTGGTAGTCAACCCTGCCCTGATCACTATACTCGTATAGATGAGCTGTCTCGACTCCCCAATGTACAGATCCTGTGTTTAAAATATGGGGAAAAAAATAAGAAATTCCGAGAGTGAAAGTTGGGTTAGTAGTTCTTACAGAAAAGGAAATCTACACAAAACCTCAGTGAGGCAGTAGACACAATTGTAAAAAATACATAAGTGGAGGAGCCACCACTGGGTTTGTGTAAACATGCCCGAACCACAACGCAGTTAACGCAAGTTGCACATTACTACAGAACGCAACTGCCTTCATGAAGCAGGATCGGTAATTCTTAAGAATCTGAACCATTCAGCGAGTTAGACAAAATTGGAAAGAGTTTCGTATTCTGTGTTGTGACGACATGTAGTCCGGTAAAATTCAGCCGACATTTCACAGAAATGTCTTCAGGATCGAGGAGTAAACCAAACAAGAGACCAGCCTGCGTTTTGCCGTTTTCTTGTTTCGCTTAATTTTCGCCCCTGAAGGAAAAGGGGATATTTTTCACCGAAGTGTATGTTGACTTTCGCCGGACTACAAGGCGTTCAATTCCAGAAGATAGAATTTTCCTATTCACCGCTGTGAGAACCTCAAATCCAACGTAAATACGATTTTAATCAGAGATCACAAAAATACCCACAAACAATGTTAACGTGTCAGTAAATAAAAATATAATAAAGGCAAGAAATTCTGAAGTTTTCTCTGATAAATTTACTTCAGTGGTTTTCTGTAAGCCGTTAGTGGAAATTAAGCATTAAAACTGATCACTAAATATATAATTATTAATTTATAACTCTTTATATCCTGCCTATATAAAGGGAAACATTTTAAGGATTATAGGTGTTGTTCCTGTTCTTTGCTTGTTTTCTTACTAAATTTATTCTTCGATCCTGAAGATGGAAGCAATAATTCTTCCGAAACATAAGTAAAACTTCTATAATGCTACATGGCGCCACATCCCATGAGATCATAATCATATCTCACAATAAGGACACGCCGTAGTGACGATTCTGATTGCCTGTAGTTACAGCTGCTGATGGGAAAGGTTTAAATATGTTTATTTAACGTTTCGGTAATTGAATGTAATTGATGCAAATAGACGACCTAAAGACCTCACATCTGTGAATGAAAGAGAAAGGGAGTTGCTGACAGTGCAGACAGTTATGGGTTGCTACACCGGTCGGAGAGAGTCATGTCCTACTGGCACCAGAGAGAGAAACTGTTCGTGCGTAACCTTTGTATTATGTGCACTGAAGGACATTCATCCTCGAATTCTGGAGTAAACAGAAACGACTGTCAAATTCCTGTGATTCGGGAATGTAGTGATACACCTTCACGCACGTGAATAGCGGTAAATCGAATACGTTTTTCACCCCATAGATGTAATGTCAAAAATGAGGTTTACGCTCAAGAAGGCAAAAATTCGCATCAAATCTAATTACTCTGTTATGTTATTTTTAGCGTCCTGTTGCACTGACTTACGTCCATGATTTATTTTGACCGTCTANTCTGTCCGTCTTACAGTGCATACATTTATTCACCTTACTCTTCTCTCTTGCACTACATGTTTCAGCACAAAAGTGCCATCTTCAGGTGTTTTTCGATGTACGTCAAACTACTTCATTGCATGCCCTGTTGCACCCTGAAGTAGTTTGACGTACATAGAAAAGCACCTGAAGATGGCACTTTTGTGCTGAAACATGTAGTGCAAGAGAGAAGAGTAAGGTGAATAAATGTATGCACTGTAAGACGGACAGACTAATTACTCTGATCTAATATTATTATTTTGAAGTGGTGATGCATTCGAATATGTAAATACGGCATTAAATAATTATTTAAAAGTAAAAAGTACAGGCTTATTATTAATAATATAGGCATTAAATTTATTCTGGAGATAACAGAATGGGATCAAAATACGGAGAATAACATTTAATGGATATTAATTTAAGGAAATGGAAGGAGTAGCGTTATCAACAAGGTTTATTCTGATTTTCGGTCAACAATTATTGATTTTAGTCTTTTATTGTGTAGTTTTGTTATCACCTGACACTTCAAAACTTGTGTAATTTCCATGTTATTGAATGCAAATTGTATGAAACTTTCAAAGATCGTTCTACACACTTTAAATTTCTTTTTGTCCTTGGCAACGCTGAATTAACTAGTAAAATGGCGTCGTATACGATGGACCACGAAGTGTTTGTTTGCAAAATCCCTTAACATTTCTTGTGGCTGTTGTGTTGCTGTGAAGAGACAGTATCTCAGAGAGGTTTCTTCCAAGTTGCACCATCGACAGACACTATCTATCGGACTGTTGAACAGTTTAAAGAGATAAGAACTGTGTAACAAATGTTCGAATGGACGTAAATGTAGTGCATGTGTTAGTACAGAAGTTGTCAGTGCAGAACGGGAGACAACAACAAAAAGTAAAAAAAAAAAAAGTGTGGCATCCAGTATAACAGGTTGGGGTCTCAGTCAGCGCGGCAAGGAAAACCTGTCGTGATTACTTATCATTGTTTCTGTATAAAATGTAGCTAGGTCAGCCATTGTTGGAAAATAGAACAGAGGGGCGTTACGAATTTTCTAGGGAGTACGTAGCGCTATTGGAGGACAATCCGGATGTCTTGAATGCCACATGTTTCTCCGAAGAAGGTCGCTTCTACTCGGATCGTTGCATTAACAAGCAATTGCCCGATTTGGGCCCTCACAGAAACCAAGGAGTGCGGCTGTCAAGCCACTGTATCCAGAGAGAGTTATAGTATGGGGCCACTATAGAGCGTCGAGATATTCGATCCTGTGTTCACTGATGGTATGTCATTTCTGAGTGAGGAATTTGTCGCTTTCCTGATGCGATATGGCACTTAAATGAATTTAGTCTAGCTTCAAAAAGAACGTGCCCGACCTCACACAAGCAATGCTGTACTTCGCTTTCCTCATGACGTTTCCGAGGATATAGTACTGTCGAACAGAAATGCTTCGCCATTTGAAAGGGAATTTTCATGATCGCCAACCTCATTGGGCTTATTGCTTTCTGTGGGGAGTACGTTAAGGATGTAATGTTTCAGGGAAATCTTCGCGTAACTCCAAAACTGAAAACTGCCATCCAGTCAGAGACTGAATTCATGTATACCGAAAATCCAACCAAGATTCTGAACAATTTTACTCTTCCGCAAAAGAAGCTTCGTGATTTTCGTGGACGTCACAAGGAAAATGTTTTAGTAAAGAAATAAATTTCTCAAGGGTGCAGAAAGATCTATAAATATTTCACACAGTTTCGTTCAATAAAAATGATTTTATACAGGTTTTAAAATATCATATGACAAATGTAAAAAACATATTTTATATATAGAAGGATACTGAATCATATTAACTGTCCTTATCTTTCAAAGGACTTCTTTGAATTATCATATTAAGTACTATGTAAATATACAGCTATTCGAGGTTTCGATTGCCGATGAGGTAATTAGATCTTTCAGTTGACATAATCCTTCCAGCCGCACTATGGCCCTGCGGTCGACTCAGCCTCTAACAGAAATGAGTACCAAGAACCTTCCTAAGGGTAAAAGGAGGCCGGCCGGCGCGTAAGGCTGACAACCTTACCGCCATCTGTGAGCCGATTGTCTATAAAATGTGGAAGCCTCGACGTCTCACCCCCATATGGGCCTATATGGTCTGTTACAGGGATAGCTTTACCTTCATGATTTTCTTCAGAAAAGAGGAAGCAAAATAACTGAACGCTAAAGTCAGTTCCGTTGCGGTGAAGAAATATCCCGATATGAGATGTAGGCTTGTTTAGAAATACATGTCTTAGCCTTTTAGGTAAAATGGTAATTTATATTGTTCAATTTGAAAAAGAATCTTATCAATTAAATGTAAGATCATTATTAAAGTATTACTTATAACGACCTAAAATCCCTTCGATCAAAGCGGATTGATTCAGGAAGACAGTCGAAGAGACACAACGAAGGAGGTGCATCCACGAAATACCTCCGAACACTTTTAAAAAAGTAAGAAACAATAGTTCGTTGGGGTCATTAGGTGGTTCCTTCCTTCCCTTGGCGCTACAGCTCAGGGTGAGCTTTGGTTTTCTGAACAATCTGTCTCCATTGTTCTCTCTTCTTCATCTCTCCTCTCTATCCTTTCACTTTCCTTTACGGAGATTCCCATGTACTTGTACATTAATTACGTGGTTATCTGCAAAGACACTATAAATGTCTCCACCCTGTTCTATGTACTACACTAACTTTCACATAGGATGACATTGCGGCTGTACGTCGCCTCATTCACCCCACCTCAAACATGTAACAATCAAATAATTTATAGGATATACAGGAAATTTGTTTGAATCAGCGTGGTTCTGTTCATACTGTGTCATAAATGGGCTGTCGAACACATTTGACTTAAAATATAGAACGCCGTCCTCTTTTCTATCAAATGCTGACACTTTCAATCTCCTTGGTGGAGTCTCAAGTCTCTTTACAGGAAGAGATTTTACTCGCCTCGCGTTAAGAGTTTATGGGTGACGCCTGGGCAAGGCAGGGCGTTGTGTCTTGAAGTCAGGTTTTGTGATGACCTCTCTGGCATGAGGTATAGAAGAGTAGCTGCAGACCGAAGGTAAACAGGCTTATCGATTGCGCACATTTAGAAGAAGTTTTATAGCAAATTATGCCTGTCCCTAAATAAAACTATATAAATTTCTCTTGTAATAAGTCTGTTACCACAGTTACAAAAATTACTTTTAAAACTGGCTACTTCTTTCGTTTCTACTTGCTTTCTATCGACCAATGCGCAGATTGAGATGAACTCTGCCACGCCTTTTAGAACCTCACTAGATAAATACAGTACGATTTGTTCCCTTTCAGGGTATACAAATTTGAAATTTCAGATAACTAAATAACACCACAGAGCTGACACCTTCTCGAGAAGCAGTTAGTTGTGTAGCTACTCAAGAATTTCTCAACATTTTATGGAGCCTGAAGGTTCATTACCGTCTTCACAAGAGCCCTCCACTGGCCCCTATCTTGAACCAGTCCATGCCACCCTATTCTATCTCTCTACGATCAGTTTTAATATTACCCACCCACTTACGTCCTGTATTCCTCCTACTAGTCTCTTTCCTTTGCCCTTCCCACCTTCGTGCTACATGTCCTGCCCATCTCATCCTCCTTGACTTGACCAGTCTAATTACATTTGGCGAAGAGTACAAATTATGAAGCTCCTCATTATGCAGTTTTCTCGAACCTCCTGTCACTTACAAATATTCTCCTCAGCACCTTCTTCTCAAACGCTCTTAGTTTATGTTCCTCCCTTAATGTCAGAGAACAAGTTTCATGCAAAATTTTAGCTTTGCATGTTCTAATTTTTACGTTTTTAGACAGCAGACGAGAAGACAGAAGTTCTCGGTTGAATGTTAGCAAGCGTTATCCGAATTCAATCTCCTCTTAATTTACTCCTGAAACAAATTTTTACACTTCGTTGAAATCAGGAATGTTTTATTCTTTGATGCAAGGGAGCATTCTATATATTGAAACACAGATGGCATCGCATTTAAAATAAATTTCAATTTTAGTACTAATATTTGGCATATATTTCTTCTTTTTTTAAAAAAAATCGGAAATGAGGGGACATGTCAAGATTCCTTAGCCTTGCCTTTGGCCATGTTTTAATTAGTATTCCATCAGAGCTACCACCCTTACAGGTTACAGATAGTTGTAGGATTAGTAATTTATTCTCCGAGTCAAATAACAGAATTAGATCAGTTACCTGCATTTCAAATTTATATTTTATCTCTAATTTTCCATTTTAAACTTTCAAACACTGGATAGCAGTTGTGTTTCAGTAACATTTGTATCTGATATATTAGTAACACTGCGCTTTCTTTCAAATGACAAATTACAAGACTATCATAATTGGCGGTTTTTATATGCCCAAGGTAAAATGATAAAGCTATTCCTGTAACAGGCCGTGGAGACCCATAGGGTTGTGAGACGTCGAGACTCCCACATTTTCTAGACAATCGGCTCACAGTTGGCGATGAGGTTGTCAGCCTTAGGCGCCGGCCGCACTCATTTGTCTTAGAGGCTGAGTTGATCTCAGGGCCATAGCGCGGCTGCAAGGATTAGGTCGACTGAAAAATCCAATGACCTCATCGGGAATCGAACCCGTGACCTTCTGGCTTGTAGCATAGTGCCTCAACCAACTACGCTACCGCGTGCCCCGTATTTTCTTTTATATATGCCTATAGAAGAAAGAAACATCAGAATTTTTATCAAACCGTGAATTTAATGAGCTAAAAAACATTGAGTTATAAACTTTCCTCATCCCGTTAGAAACGTCTGAAAACAGTAGACTCTTTTTCATAACGGGAAACGAGTGGACCGATAGTAGAAGTAGAATGAGAGTAGAATTAGTGAAGGGGCATATTTGAGGGTACTTCTGTCATGACTTGCGAAGAATTTGACATATTTATTATAAGCCAAAGCAAGTAGTACACTTCTAAGTATGTCGAATAAACAAAAATACACTTAGAAGTAAAATGAAACTAAAAAGAAAGCTTTCATATCTTATCTATTACAGCCGAAACATGAAACTTAACATCACAAGAAAGAATATTTAATGAACAGACTAAAATACAAACAAATGGTACTACGATATATTGGCCAGTGGATAACAGAGAAAGCATATGACTGAAATTTAGATAATCATAATTAGACAACACAGGAATATCACGGAAAATTATTTATTTTAATTGTGTCATAATTATGTATTTTATGATATTACTATTATATTAGAGATGAGAAAACAAAACGAGCAGTCCAATATACTAAAACACTACCTTTGGATCAGAAGAACGAAAAAAAGGATATTTCATTCTGTGTACAATAACAGTGTACAGCGAAGCCTCAAGACTGATTGCTTATTCATTCAGTATAGGCCTATAATTTTGATTTCTCGTCAGTTTCAATAAGTACCAACTAAGAATGAACAGATGCATTAGAATTTAATATTTGCTTATTATAACGGAGGAGATTATAATAGCCTTAATCATCATATTCATAAACCCGTCTGCCGGCCTCTCCTGTTTTATTTTACCATGCTCTCAGAAACTAGACAGTAAAGCGTCAAGTGGTAGGAGTAAAGATAAATGATGAATGGGAGAGAATTTGGGTCGCTCGTGACCTAAATTGAAATACTGGTACTATCCCAACATTTGTTGAAAGGACTGGGTGGGGGGGGGGATACGAACATCTCATTCAGGAAGTCTGAGCACCTCCAAAATGCGAGGTTAGAGCTGTTTGGTTAACTTGCATGTTAAGTGTACACTGTACGCCTTGTATAAGCTTGTTTTACAGTAATGTTAATTTATTTCTTAAATTATGTAACAGACAATCCTTGAAGTCCGCTTTATTAATCAGCATCAAGTCTCTTGGCAAACGGCCAACAAT
The DNA here is from genome assembly GCF_002891405.2 of Cryptotermes secundus. Classification (NCBI taxonomy): domain Eukaryota; kingdom Metazoa; phylum Arthropoda; class Insecta; order Blattodea; family Kalotermitidae; genus Cryptotermes; species Cryptotermes secundus. Next base: position 209,990 of record NW_019723910.1, on the reverse strand, counting down.
GTTACCTGTGCCAAGAAAAATTAATTTCAAAGGCGTATAGGCGACCTGAGAGGAGTGAAAGTTTTATCAACTGCAAGAGATGTCTCGACTTGTATAAAACCAGAATGTTTATCCCATTCAGATGTCTCTCAACCGGCGGCCCGCGCACCCGCGCACGCTATCGCAGTATCCAAATTCAAGTACACAATAAATTACGCATATTCTGAAAAGTGGAAAAGTGACCATTTTTGGAACCACCTATTTCTTCGATTTTTGACTCCTTTCAATAACATGGCGGATGCGCGACTTGTGACATGGGAGCTGCATCATCGCCATTAAATATAGGAACGTGATACGATGTATGTACTATATTGTGACATGACGCCTGAAAGCTGGAATAGCGGAACAAGAGCGGAAGTCCACTGTTAGCCAACGGTTCGGTAAACACGTTCCTGAGGCAACAAACAGACACGGAGTAATCCATTTGCTAGGCAACGGTTCGGTAAGCACTTTCCCATGGCAACGGGAAAAAACAGAATAACACGAACTGCTCGAGGTGGTGATCTATATTTGGGTAGCCTGGTAGTTATAAAAGAGTCGTAAAAGGGAGTAAACAGCCAGTTGCAAAGTAACTCTGACTTTGTAAGGGAGTATCCCATGGAGGGCGAGGTCGAATACCTCCACCGTAGCCCAGCGAATCGTAGGAGGCAACAAAAAGGAAGTCTCGATTCTGAGACAGTAAAATATGGTCGCGAGTCTCAAGGGACTCGGACCCGAGAAATCCTGCGCTGGCGAAGGCCAGTAGCAATTGTAAATGACAGACCCGACCTCTCGACAGAGAGAACGCCCCAAATCAACAAACCCGCAACTGTCTGACAGTAATAAAATTTGGTCGTAAACCCCAGATAGGTGTTTTATTCAAAGAGAGACTGGCCGACGGACCGTCAGTTGTAACATAAGACTCGACTCGTAAGAGAGTTCAATGATTCAGTCGCAAGGAACTCTTCGGTCATCACAGTGGTCGAGAAGACACTCGTAGCCCAGCAAGGAATGGAGCGAGTCTTAAACAGTCATTGATTGTGAGCTGTATTAATTGATTTTAATTGTAAAGAAGTGCCAACAAATGCTATCATCCAATCCAGAACCCGTTATATTCGTCACGTAAACACCTCGTACGCGACAGTATCTTGGAAAACTAAGCGATTTTGTCATAAATTACAAAAAGGAACATGGCTGCCGTGCGAAGTCTGTTTTAGCTTTCAGTCCGACAGCGATAACTAATGAACCATTGAAGCTAAGCGTGTGATATTTTCTCTGGATTTATTTCTCCTTTATAGTGCATTTTATGACGATGTCAGCATCTTACACTGTATAGAGTTAGGTAGTAGGATGTTAGTGAGTGTTGAATGGGGCGAGATGTGGAAGAAAAAAATCATAGATTAATATGAGGCATTATTTCACGGAAATTTCCTGGGGTTACTGGAAAAAAACACGTAACACTTCAGAATAATCGGTTTCCCGGGGCAGATTCAAACTGGACACCTCATGAATATAAACCAGAAGAACTCCCGTTTGATCCAACCTACAAGGTAAAACTTGGTGTGGAGATGAATAACAAACATGCGTACAAGTACAAATTATGTGTGAAATAATATTTAGAAGTAAACAATTACACGCATGGACACGGTGGAACTGAGAAACACTGAGACGTTAGGTTTTGTTAATTATTCTACGAAATTCTTATTTTCTTACGTGAATACTTGACAAGATAAGTAAAAAAATAGGTGAATACATTATGATGCCTAAAAATAAAGAGAAGTGAATGCAACTTTCACATGATAAACGAAGTGTCATACACCGATTTCCGTAAAAGAAACTCAGAAACATTTGTAAAAGTTCCTTTCAAGACCCTAGTAAAGTGATCCTTAAAACGAAATAATGTGAATGAGTTTTAAACTTAACGGAACGCGTATAAAAAGAGTAAATGTCATCAAAACCTGTAAAAGAACAGAAATAAAGCATATACATTAAACTTATGAGCCGAGATAGCGTAGTAGGTATAGCGACTGCCTACGGGCTGGACGACCGAGAGGTCGGAGTTCGAGTCCCGGTAGGGTCAAGAATTTTCTCTTCTCAACGTCATTCAGACCGGCTCTGGGAACCACCCAACCTCTTATCCAATGGGTACCGGGGGCTCTTTCCTCGAGGGGGGGGGGAAAGCGGCCGGGGCGTGAAGCTGACCACTCACCTCCAACTAGTGCTGAAGTCAAGAAAATGTGGATCTATATACCCACTCTCCCATACGCCTTCATGGCATAATGCTTAATTAGTTAAGCACAGAGACAACTTTACCTTACCTTTTACATAGAAATTAATGTAGACTCTAAAATCAAATGACCATAAAATGAATCAAACTAAACCAAGAACAACATGGATCAACATAAGTATGAGGGCCTATCACACCAAGTTTCAACGAGATCGGTCCCATAGACTCAGGGTCGTTGCATAGATAGCTGGGCCGACACAAAGTGATTTTCGGAAACGAATATAGAAACTATACGTGACACAGAAATTGAAATTTGACTTGTAACTACTAAGCAGCAACGATTCTCATAATTCTGTAGCTACTACATTTGGTTTGTTCTGATTCATAATTAATTCTGGAACAACAAATCCTTCAGATATTCGGCAAGGCCAGACTACACAGCACTTCACGAGAAATTGTGCACATACATCCACGCACTGAACAAGGTTTGAACGCATATTCCCACTGTTCGAGAGACCCACCACGAACAGAATGGCCATGGGATGAGCGCCATGATTTGTTCATAGACTGCAAGTTCATGAGATGAAACAAACAGCCTTCAAGCAAAAGAAAGATTCCAGGCATGACATGAATACATGGCCAGTTTCTGGATTGTCCTCAGAACATTACAGATGGTGCCATCAAACTCATGGGTGAACTAAGGCATTTGCGACCTGGAGTCCCTGAGTTATGGGACTCTGTGCGAGCAGGCATGCAACTTGTCTAACATGAGAGGGTGGAGAGCCCCTAAGGATTTTAGGTGCAACAATATTTTCTGTTCTGTCTCTCCATTGGTTCTAATGAATGATTAAGCATCTAACACATACCCACAGCACAAAACATTTTTCAGTGTTCTAGAGCCCTGCAAACTCTTAAACCAATTCTGTTACAACTTTACTGTTTACTGTAGAGTTATCTACATATTACAGTAATCCAAGAAATTCATTATCATCTTAGAAGTCCTTGCATGCAACAAAGAAACTAAGATGATGTTGGCACAAAATGTTAGGAGTAGCAACAGATGTTAAACTTAACATATAGATTAAAACACAGTTAATTCTGTCAGGCAGTGGTTGTTGGTTGTCAATGTCATGCAACGCGNTTAATGGTGATGGGACGGATAAATAAAAGTGTTTGGAAAGGACTGCGGTAGAAGTGACGGAATGAGACAGACGTATGACAATTTACATAACAAGCGAAGAGTGTCGCCACCGAATATTCGATGAGCATTACACTAGTTTAATATAATACACCACAATGCGATTATGAAGCATAATAAAAACTTAATTTTGTAATAAAAACATATCAGGCATTTCAAGTGTGGGTTGAATGAACTCCCCTTACCATCTCTTTTCACAACAAACAAGACTGCCACAGTAAGAGAGGACAATCTGATGTCCTTGCAGGTAATACTTTGCGGGTGTGTCCTTGCACAGTATGAAGACGATCTTGGAAGTGCCTTGCCACAAAGGGCCATCATTCCTGGAGCTGTCCCTGTTCCTGCAGGTCGACCACAGTTTCGTCCTAGGATTCAAGGGACACAAGGAAGAGCTTTACAAGGTCCTGTTGGATCTGAGGTACCACCACCTTTGAGAATTCGTCGCCCTGGTGCACCAGGACGAGGCGGAAGGCTACAGCAACAAGGGTATCCATCCACTCTGAGCAGTGGAGAACCACAGATATCCAGAAGTACTCCATCACCATTAGGACCCACCCTTCCCTTACCTGCCATTCTAGCCCAAGCACGTCCGCTTCCACCCCTGAGTACAATAGCCCCTCGACCCATACAGGAAGACCCAATTGAAGATGAATCGGAAATAGATCTGGATGCCGAGAGTCAACCTGTTTCAATCCCAAGTTCAACTCCCTTCTCAGCTAGCCTGCCATCACGTCCACAGAATCTCCAGCCTGCTGTGTTCCGTCCAACAAAACCAGCATTCAGGCCTGAAAGGCCACTTGCAAATGCATCTCCAATAGATGAAGATATTCCAGTTTCTAGTCGCCAGCAACTCAGACATCCAGTTGAGGACCTGCCAGTGCCTACCCGTCAGCAATTCATTCAACCTGCCGGAGATATAATACATGCACGCCAGCAGTTTCGCCAACAAGTAAGCATCTGGAGACCATTCATTATTCGTTAAAATAATGTGTAACATGTTTTGTCTCAGACATTTTTATTTAAATTAAATGCAGATCATTCCTAAGAAAGATGTAATATTTCCTCATTTTACTTTATGTAATTAGTTGTAGCCACGCTTTCAAGGTTCCAGAATTATCCCACTTGATTCACCATCATCTTTCCCTCACTACCCCACACTTCCAAATATAACATTATTATTAAAATCAGCACATTATGATATAATATATGATACACAGAACACAATGTATGCATTTTTATGTCTGCTTTAAATTAATTACTAATATTTTGGAACTAAATCATGGTGCATTTTGAGTGTAAGAAAGTTCCCTAATTAACTACATTCAGGAGATATATTTTCGGTCTGGTCTAAATCTGTAATCAATCTAGAAATCATTTCAGACAGTGCAGGTTCTTTTTAAGTGCATCCAACTTACAGGAATATATGGGAGGATATTATGCTGAATTAAAAAAGTATATTATGAGGGTGGGCTGGTTTTATCAGGTTTGGGATAGGTTCAAGTACTGGAATCTTTGTGAGCAAAATAATATACTATATAAGGTAGAGAAATTCTTGAACAGATGTGTGATTATCAGCTTCTCAAGAAGGAATGTGTCCACAGAATTAAATATCCCAACAGCCTTTAGTAGTGCTTTAAATTGCATCATAATAAACTCAACTAAAGTCAAGCCAAGTATAAATAAACATCATCCAATTAAGGAATGTTTCTCATTTATAGTCAAGACCAATACCTGCCGAGTCTCAGAATACAAAAGCACCTCCACAGCAGTACAATGCAAGACAACAACAGATCACAAGACAACCACCTCCACAGCAAGAGTTCAGCAAGCCACAGCGTGCAAAGAAACCAGTAGCTCAGGTATGAAGAACTGTAAGACAAGTCTTGTTGCTTCAAATGAGGAAAACAATTGTCCACCGCAGTACCAAATTCAAAACCTGTCAAGTAAGAGAGTCTAAAAAATGCAGGGATTTCATGGCATTATATTTTCTAAAGTATTAATGAAAAACAGTTTATTTTTTCTTCAGACTGAAAGTCAGTAAGTGAACAATCCAACAGTCTCTATTGTTGAACATTTTTTCAGTAATTCCTCAAACACTGAAAAACAAGTGTATATATTTTTCAGAACATGTTACCCACAGGTGTATTTTAAGACATGGAGAAGAAGTGAAATATTAGAATTCCATCCTCAGTAACGGGTTGGAAGTTTTTGTGAAAATTACAGCATGATTCAAAATCAGTTGGATTTCTTACACAGCCTGTACTCTCTAAATACAATAATGTAAACCTTTTATCAAAATTAAAGAGAATGCAGCAATTTCAAGTTTCAGTTAACATCTTTTGGTTTATTTCTGCCAGCTTCTCACATGTAACATGCAAAGGCTCCATGTTTCTTAGTGGTCTTTCACAGAGAGCACTTCTTGATTACCATCAGTCAGCATCAAAATTGTCTTGCTGATTACTGTCCTGTTTTCCCAAAATCTTAAAACACATGTATGTATGTCATGCTTAGAAACATACCTCCCAACTTCCTGACGGGTTACTCTTTTAAAGAAGCATTTGTTCTTGGTGAAAAGCTCAACATTATCAGAACAGTGGATTGTCCACCTGTTCATCATGAAAATTCAACAGTATCTTGACATCACACCTTTATCAATGAAATTCTGATGTATTTATGACTGTGGTTTTCACAGATTATCAGGCGTTACCGTGAAGATAACCCTGATGGCAGCATCACATGGGGTTATGAAAATGATGACGGAAGTTTCAAAGAAGAAACCATCGGTGTCGACTGTGTTGTAAGGGGCAAATATGGTTACACTGACCCCGATGGTCTGCGAAGAGAGTACACATATAACAGTGGCATACCCTGTGATAAAGAAGAAGAAGAGAGGAGGAAAGAGAGTAGCGAAGGTTTCGTAGACTATCAGAATAACCAATACGTACTGCCAAATGGTGATGCTGTTAATCTAGAGTCTGTTGTCAAAAACAAAGCAAGAAAACCAGCAGTTCAGTACAGAAACTGAAACCTCTATAAACATAATTTAAAACTGCAGTGTAGATTATGGATATTGTGAAATGAAAGCAAATACAAACCAATACATGTTGTGAAATAAGACTTTAAACACAAAAGACAATCACAGTAATTATCCCTGTTCTTGTGCTACCCTTTTGTACAAGTCTTACTGACAAATTGACAGCCTATTATGGTAATATCTATCCAAACAACCTAGGGCAGAATGAAATGCTACAGAACATGTTCAGACTGAGTTCAGTCCATATTTTAGGTCATGTAGTCCTCACTAATTTCCAAATACAGTAATTCTTACATTACACATGTACTGCTGCTACAGATGAAATAACAGCTGAAACACCAGTATAGCAACTTTACGCAGACATCACTAGTTTTCATATATTTTCTTCTTTTAAGTTCATAAAATGAAAAATCTGTAATATTCATACGCCCATATTTCTCTGAAATCACTTGATAAGAGTTTAATTAAATTTAGTACTAAGTAATGTACACTAAAATATAATTTTCTCCCTAATTTTTATATTAAAAATATATAATTCATGTTTTCAATGGATTCTGATAGCCTGCTAGATTGCTGTTATTCACTTATAACAAAATTTGTGTAACATTCCTTCAATAACCCAGTGTTCTCCCCAAGGTCAGTATTCCTGTGAGCACAGGTAAACAAATATCACCAAAAAACATACACTGAACTGGCTTTTGTATAAAAGATGTGAAATTATGTACATGTTATCTTATCAAATGATGTATCAAAATAGACTTAAAACCATATGTCAGTTACAGAAACTACACGATATTAGCACAAGATGACAAATATGTATTAAACGGCCTTTTATATATTGTATAAGGTTAATATCCAACAACACACATTACATTAAATATTCCTTTTAATTAAACTGATAATTTACGACTTATTATTTTCTCCAGCACTATTTGAGGCATGGCAAAGAGCTATACAGCTATGTTCAGTGATGAGGCCACTTTTCATGTTCTGGGACATGTTCATCGGTACAACATAAGAACATGGTCTAATGAAAGCCTTCACGATTTTGTTGAACATAAGCATGATAGCCCTAAAGTTAATGTGTGGTGTGCGCTTACCAGAGATCAGGTGATTAGCCTGTACTTCTTTGTGGAATGCACTGTGACTTCACACAATCAATTTGACATGTTGGAACTGTTTGCAGTGCCCCAAATTGATGACAACAATGTGATCTTTCGGCAATATGGTGCTCCAGTGCACTATGCCAACATTGTTATGTAATTTCTTGATGAGATATTTCCATGGTGCCAGATTGGGAGGGACAGATGGAATTAATGACCCCCACATTCCCGAGACCTGACCTCTGGATTTTTATTTCTGGGAGCATGTGAAGCGAATCGTCCACAGTGTTTGTATCCACAACATGCAGCACTTGAAACAGCGAATAAGGGAAGTGGTGCTGCACCTGTCACTCCTGATATTCTAGGATGAGTGGCAGGAAAGGGAATACTGCTTAGACATTTGCAGAGCCATCACTGGAGCCCACACATGAAAAAAAAAAAAAAAACTCTTTTGAGTTGTTCTTTAATTTATGTAAGAGACACACTGGGATGATCAAATCAAGGAAGATGATGTAGGAAAAGTATTTGTCATAAGGAATACAAAATTTTAGTCTGGATATCTGATGGGAAGTGGCCACTTCAGGAGGCCCAGACATATATGAAAGGATAATATTAAAACAAATCTTAAAGAAATGTTGCAAGGATTTATCTAGCTAAGAATGAGATGTTACAAACATAGTGATGAACCTTCAGGTTGTGTACAAATTTGAGAACTTCTGGAATAGCTAAACAATTTTTAGATTCACAATGACCGTGTTACATGGAGTTATTATGTAGCAACTTTTCTCTACTTCTCCCATTCTTTTTACCTTAAATGCATAATATGTGCGCACTTCTTGAAGTAATCTGCCATCAGTACACAACTCAACCCTGCTTGGAGACAGTCACACCTTGGAATGATCATCCCCAGAGAGACCTGTCACAGATGAAAGGAGTTTCTTGCCACCGTGCCTCCTGATACAATATCCACTGTCCTGTATATCAGAATTTTCAAACTGAAACACTTCATGTGGTTTTGTGGAAAGTTCACACTATACCACTTCTTTTAAAAGACAGGGTACAGGATGAATCATGCAAACGATACTTTTGCTGGGTATATTCAATATTGTACAAAACCAATGACAGAAAATCAAAACTGAAATTCACAGGCATGGATTTTAAGACCATGTATTTTGAATGCTTACACATGAAGTTTCACCTTAAAGAATATCTATGGAAAAAGTGACAATTATGCATCATAACTTGTAAGCTTCTTATATAGAATCACATGTGATTACTGAAGTCCATATTTACATGTTGGTACATAACATTTCCATTTCTTCTGAAATATCTCATCTTCATCAGCCAAACTGCTGTAACAATTAATTCATTATTCAACAGATATTCAAAGTACATATTCACATATTTTACTGTTAAGTCTTTGAGAAGATCAATAAAGCACACTGATAATCAAACAATTACATACAATCTTACGAAAAATTCCACACCAGTACTATTTGAATGAGAGTGAAGCATCAGCACGGGAAATACCAAAAAAAAATGAATGTATCAACTCATATTTACCCACCGCGGCGGCCCGGGTTTGATTCCGGGTCTGGTCAAGTGGGATTTGTGGTGGACAAAATGGCACTGGGGCAGGTTTTCTCCGAGTACTTCAGTTTCCCCTGCCAATCTTCATTCCACCAATTTCTCCACAATCACCCTCACCTATCATCTGGGGCTGGTACAACAGGCCAAAAGTGGCCGCAGTACAAGGGACTTTGTCCCACCCAACTAGCAATAAAAGAAAATCATATTTATATGAGGACAATGAATCCATGAAAGCTAGTCTAAAACTCTTTTGAGTTGTTCTACAATCAGAATCTTTAAAATTTACAATCAGAATCAATTTGAATTCTTCTTTTCATAATTTTCATTTTATGATAAAAATTTCTGTCAAGTGAAATATCAATATCAATGGCCCTAATTGGCTACTTCCTCGGTATATGAATAACAGTCTTTTGAAAAGCTCTGCCTTCTGGGATATCATGCCATGTAGCCCACTGAAATCGAATCACCCTTTTGGAGGAATAAGTCGCTTTCATCTTCAGGGTCAAAGTGTAAGCCAAGCAAGAAACCAGCTTTACTTACTTCCTGCTTCATGTTGGTTTCTTGCTTCCCTTACACTTCAACCCTGAAGAAGATGACAGGTTCCTCCAAAATGTTAACTGACCTTGACAGGAGTAGATGGCATTACATCCGAGAACACAGAACTATCCATAAGTACCATTGCGAGAGCCTCAAATCCTACACGGACACTCTTCTGTCTTCAAATAGTGCATAGGGAAAACATTTCAATAAATACACCAGTCAGTTTCACAAGTCTTACCAGCAGTTCAGTATGGCCGTCTTCTCATCATTGGCATTACGCGATTTGGTGGAGTAATGGAAATGTCCATGTAATCACCAATACAAAACCTGGAATGCAAAAGCAATTTCAAAGTTAAAACACCTATAAATGTTATATCTGCATAAACAACAGACTTCTGCCATTCATCAGCCATATGCATTAATCTGATATGCTTTCAGAATTTAGCAATTTAATATTAAATCGCTTCATTCAGTCAATTCCTGTAGTTCCTTCTGGATCACGGGGCATCCATGAAACTCCTCCATCTGCTCCTATTGGGCTGCCAGTCTTTTTACTTCATTCCATGTTTTGCCTGCATCTCTGGCTTCTTCCTCCAAGTGAATTAATCACTTACATAACATTAAGTTTCATAATGCTCTATTCAATTTACCTTGCCTGTGCCAAAGTTTTACCATCATCAGAACCTCTTTGTCCAGAGCATGTTGTTCCTATCTCTCTCATTCTATATCCAGGGCTCCTCACATCTGGGAAAACTAAGGAGAAATCAAAGTAGGTCCCTTTTCTTCTGGCCTCTGGATTTACTTCCTTAACCAAACTGGTAATTTCACGGAGTGTTGCATCCATCCTGAAGAAAAACAGTTTTGAATTCATATACATATATACAAACAGAGGAAAAGGGTATTCTTTAAAAAAAAAAAAGTAATGGTATCCCTCTAACAGGCTGTGGAGGCCCATAGGTTGAGGTTCCCACATTTTCTAGACAATCGGCTCATGGATGGCGGCAAGGTTGTCAGTCCTACACACTGGCCACCCTTTACTCCCAAGAATATTCCTGGGTACTCATTTCTGTTAGAGGCTGAGTCGACCCCAGGGCCATAGTGCTGCTGGAAGGATTAGGTCAACTGAAAAAATCCAAGGACCTCAATGGGATTTGAACCTGCGACCTTCTGGCTTGTAGCATAGTGCCTCAACCAACTACTTCCAAAATTCAATGTATCCCTGTCAAAATGATGTAGCTGATACCAACAATAACCTTTCCTTCTTTTATATCAAAACATATTATTTTAGGATGCAATATTGTCACCATTACACTTCCTGGTAATTACTGGAATAATAAGTCATCCCATGTACCAAAGTTAATTGAACAGATCAAATTAGATGTCTGGCCTTACATGGTTTTACCCCTTGGGGCCATCCTCAGATGCATGACGATACAACAAAATTAGCTTATGCTTGTAGATCCTAAAATACAGTTCACAGTCACATGTTACAAAATTTTATAAAAAAAGTATCTCTTAAAAGTTTTTACAGTAAATGTATAGTTCAATAGGTCTTATCTTCGCATCTCCATATCTTCTGTCCTTTGTGTGGATGTTTGGTTCTTTGCATTAAACGTCTGATTATTCTGTTCTTCGTGTGTGTACTTGACAAGTGCTTTGGGCTAGATGACTCACACTAAAAGGGACGGCAGGGAAATACAACCAGAAAGGGGGAAGTCATAAGCACTGTAACTCCCACCATCCATGGGACATCTTTCCCTAGACTCCATATAATATTTATTATAGCAAGAATTATATAACATGCATATTCGGCCAGTAAAGATACAGAGTTTCAAAACATACATGCTAATAACGACAATATGATATCCATACAAACACCACATATAAGTCATATAAAATAAAGGTATCACTTTATCATGATTCACTTGGTGTAAAAACACACAGTTAAAATGTTAACAAATGAATATGTGCTTCTGTGCTATTTCAAGAAATGAAAATGTCAGTACAGAATATTTCAACTTAAACATTTTACTCTGCACACATATCAGTATTTTATTGTCTGCCTGCAAATTACAAGACAGTATATATTTGTATGGTCTTACCAGGTATAAATCTGTAATTCATTGGCAGGAACATTGCCTCTACTGTAGTCTATCATATTATGATGACGCCCTGTACTGCAGAACACACGTAACAAGAGGGGACAAGTCTGGGAAAAATAAATATACTGGAATGTAATCTTTCATTTAAAACTGTAATGTCAGTGCAAAATTAGCACGATTTTGAAAATACACAAATTAAATAGACATTTGTACAAATGTTTCCTATAATATCATAAACCAACAGAGTGTCATTCGTATAATTTCGTACATTTATTAAACATACCATCAAATATTTCAGAAAATGTACTATACTATTGGTACAAAAATGCACATTAATAAACTACTTAAAACTTCCATAGAAAATTCAACCCTGTAATTTCCAACCACCTACCACACGAAATTGCAAATAAATCCTGCAAAAATGTTTCATGTCAATCAACTGTCTCTGTAGGGCATATCCTGAAATGGTACTGCGTTTGTATTTTGATGGTCGAGGTGAAGGGCCAGTAATGCCAAACCGGTATGCCTTCATGTTTGTATTTACGTCTCATCCAACTCCAAACAAAGAGTATCAAAAATTTACCTTGAACACTTTCATGTTAAACGTTCCGTCATAACCACTCAAATATAACTTACTTTTTCGCGATCAACTGGTTTCTCAGGTTCAGATTTATCTTCTACTATCATGGATTCAATTGGAGCTGTCGCCATCTTTGCAAATGATAGCCAGATCCGGAACTGCCGTATGGGCACATATGCGTGCATGCACATGCGCCTCTAAGCTGTTAGTATCGATAGTGAACGTTAGGGGCCATTAGTATCGCGTCAATAACGCCATTGTATATATTATTTCATATTATTGCACGTTCTGTCAGCTTCCATCAGCGCTCCTATAACGCTTTTGGAAAGTTAGCCTAGCGTATATGTCGGTAACAGTCGGTAAGATGGTTAACTACTATTCCGTAACATGCCTCCCATTCAATATCAACAAACAACAATAACATTAATAGTACAATCATTCAGGCACAACTAACTTCATGGAGCTGAGCCCTTTTTGAGAAGCCTCCAGTTGTGCATCTACTCAAGAATTTCCAAATATTTTATGGATCCCAAAGGTTCAATACCGTCTTCATAAGAGCTCTCCACTAGTCCCTATCCTGAGCCAGATCAGTCCAATTCATAACACCACATCATATCTCTCTAAGATCCATTTTAATATTATCCACCCACCTACATCCTTGTCTCTCTAGTGGTCTCTTTCCTTCTGGCTTTCCTACGAATATTCTACATGCATTCCTCTTTGAACAATTCATTCTGCATTACCTGTTTATCTAACCCTCCTTGATTTGGTTATTCTAATTATGGTTGGAGAAGAGTACAAGTTATGAAGAAGCTCCTCATTACGCAGTTTTCTCAAATTTCCTGTCACTTCATCTCTCTTCGGTCCAAATATTCTTCTCATCTCCCTCTTCTCAAACACCCTCAGTCTATGTTCCTCCCTTAATGTCAGAGACCAAGTTTCACACCCATACAGAATCACAGGCAAAATTATAGTTTTGTATATTCTAAGTTTTATGTTTTTGTACAGGAGACGTGAAGACAAAAGGTTTGAGACTGAATGGTAGCAAGCATTACTCAAGTTCAGTTTGTCTCCTCTTAATTTCCTCCTGAGTCAGGTTTTGATTTCTTATCATCGTTCCCAAATATCTGAACTGCGCCACATTTTTAAAACATCTGTTTCCTCTCTTCATGTCATGACTTTGCCCTAAATTCTGGTGAGGAGACAGCAACATGTACTTAGTTTTTTCTGTGTTTACTTCTAGACCGACCTCCTAACTAGTGTCTGTTAAAGTTCACATGTTTTTCTGTGTGGTACCTATGTTTCTAATCATAGATTCACACTTTCAGCATAGACCAGCAGCTATTGTGTCCCATTTGATTTCAGTCCCACCTAGATTTCCAGGATGTTCGTAACGGCATATTCTAAAGACTAGTTGAAAAAGCAGTGGCATTAAAGCCTCTCCTTGTTTTAAAAAGTTTTGGATAGGATAATTATAAAACAAATGTTTACTTATACAGATTTTATTATGTATTTTGTTTAAACACATTTTAATCAGCCTAACTAGTTTCACGGGTATCCCAAATTCTATGAGAATACTGTAAAATACTTCCTCTTAACTGCATCATAGGCTTTCTTGAAGTCTATGAATAGCTGATGTACTGTCTCATTGTATTCCCATTTTTATCTTCAATATTGATGAATTCAAGGAATCTGATCAGCAGTTTAATTGTTACGTTGAAACCCACACTGATGACATCTATATTCTCATATACATATGGACTTAATATTGGGTGAAGTATAATGAATACAATTTTGAACGATGTTGATTGGAGTGTTATCCCACGATAATTGCTACAGTCAGTTCTATCGCCCTTCTTGTAAATAATAGACTCCTTCCAATGAACATGCAGTTCTTCCTTACTCCAAATAGAATTAAAGAGTTTATGGATCTCAGACTGAAATGTTTTTCCTCCTGCTTGAATCAGTTCTGCCAGAATTTAACCAAAACCTGACAATTTATAACTTTTCAACTTTGGAATAGCAATTTCAACCTCCTCTATATTATATTTGAAGATACACTTCTCATATCTCTACATTTAAAGATACGTCTCTAGTTACTGACTTTTATCTGCGGTTATTTTTTGGTTTTCGTTTCCTGTTTTGGGCTTATGCAAACTCGTAGCTTTGGAAGGTTCCTGAAAATGAAAAATGGAAAATGTGGAGGCCACTCGTTACAGGAGAATGTAGTAACAGTTTTCTGAAAGGAGCACGAAATCGCCGTTTTAAACCCGAGAACCCGGTACAGCTGTCAACATATTGATTAGGCTACGAGCTGGGCTACTGGGGAATAAGGGCTGCCTTTCCGCTAGGAGAAGAAATTTTTCCTTTTTCTTCAGGGTCCAGACATGCACTGGGGCAAAACCAGCCTCATATCTGATAGACACCGTGGACATTTCACAGCGGGTAAAGCAGCAGGAGCGTGATACTGGCCACTCAACTCTGATTCCGAGATTTAGAATGCTGACAGCCATACCTCCACTCCTTCACATGTCTTCATGGAGTGGTGCTTACCCCTTTAAACCCCAGTGGTTACAGTGCATATCACTTGCTCTGCCATGCTAAAACTGCGCATTTTTTCCACACAACTTGTTTCTCTTTCCCATGATTCTTACAATAAGCTGCGATTTTCCCCTTGAATAGTATTAGCCGGTTAGTTTTTGTAACAGAGATATAATGTTTTCCCTGTGAGGTAGGAACTTAATTTTGGTATATTAATAACGTAGAAAAGGTGCAGTTTTTAAAGGTTTAATTAAGTACAGGTACATTTCATTGCTTTAATTGATAAGCCACTCGAAAATAAATTTTCTTAAAGAAAATATAAATTTTCATTGGTTTCGCAGAAAAACGTGTGAAACGGATACATCTTAAACACAAACGTCTTTAAATATCCTCTCTTCTCGGCAGTGACCCAATATTTTATCTAGCGATTAATCTACGGTTTACTTTGCGCTAAGGGTTAGTATGTCTATTTACTTTACGCGAAAGAACTCGTAGCCTTATAGCGCAGAATATTGATCTACCTTGTTCATACTTTAGATGCATGTCATTTGTTTCTGTCAGTTTTGAGGATAACTCTGGTGCGAGTAGTCAAAGCTCTCCTTGTGACAGTACGCCAAGGGTTCATCATTCTTCATCTATTTAATGCTCCTGAATCAGTAAGAAAGAATGAATAAACGAGTAAAATTGCTTTCAATTTTAATTCAGGTGAGAGGACAGGCAATTTTTTTCTTTTTCCTAATCGTAAGTTATAAAACAGTGGAGCTTTGATATTACAGCTGTACTTTATGGTTCAAAGCATTGTGCCTGGGCAAAGTGGCACATTTTTACCCTAAATCGAAGAAGAGTGCATAGTATGAAACCCCTCGCCATTCATTGTTCCAAATCGCTTGCTACTTCCATTTCTGGGGCCCAAATATTTTCCTTAGTGTCAAGCACTCCAGCTGTAAGTATCCTTGTAAAACTTGCGGTAAAACTAAAGGTGAATTCGTCTATAATCTCAAGTAATAAAGCACCACGCCATTAATAAGCGTGGAGCAGCCGTAGCCTCGGCATCAGATGGAAGTGGGTGATGAACTTCACGCTCTGGGAGAGACGAAAAGTCTTTTGCATCTGCCAGGTATCAAACCCTGACTCCTCGGTCGTCCAGCCCATAGTCTGATCGCTATACCATTCGAGCCTTTCCGGTAGCTCCCGACTGCTGAATACATTTCTTGTCAGAAATTTCAGTACATTCTCGGACTATTCAAACTAGCTGTTTACGATTCATACTGTATATCGGACACGCAGAAGCGCGCACGATTATACCTGTACTGCTGGCTGTTATTAGAGAGGACCCAGCGGCAAGTTCTCCTGACTGAAGTTCTTCGTGGTCTACTTCAGACCCTACAGCAGAATATCGGATTATGCTAATAGTTTTCCTGCCTGTATACCATATTATCACATTTCATGTTTCAGTTCGTACATCGATCTTAAATAATTCATTCATCAACATCTCTCCAGCCCTTTGTTGGGCCCTGGCGGCTTTTTCACTTTCATAATCCTATACATAGTCACTAGGACTCATTGGACGGGAGATCAGCCCGTCTCGAGACCTCTACCTACACACAGGACAGAACAAACACAGAATAAACGCATACAGACATCCATGCCTCAAGTGGGATTCGAACCTACGATCCCAGTGTTCGGACGGGTGAAGACAGTTCATGTCTTAGACCACGCAGCCACTGTGGTCGGCTGATGTTAAATAATAAATATACAAAAAGTAGATACATATATTCGTACGTGTACATTGATATTACAGTCCAGCAAATGAAGCTGGGCTGTTTGTGCTGCCTCATGTGGGGACACAAAGATAACGGCAAGTGTAAGCTTGTTTATGCGTTACTTGTAGACTACATCACATTATGTTCTCAGTGCATTATTGCCTAAATTGTTCAAGAGTGATATGATAAAATGTTGGGCCGGGGGGAGGGGAGCAAGAGAAAGGAGCTCCGGTTACTTTTATATGTTGGTTTATCTAGGAAATTTAACCCAGAAAGTACCGCATAACTATGGCTTGTCGAACCTTATGAGAGATCTGATAGTGTGAGCATTGCATCTATGTCAAAACAGCGCAGGCGCTACGGACTACGAGGTAAGGATATGAAGAGTACATAATAAAGTTTCGAAACAGACTTCACTAGCCCTATCGCCAACCTAACACAGTATTACTATATTTGTAATATTATATTTGAGCATCCTGTTGCGTTGAGTAAGATTTGCTCTTACATGTAGAAATAGAAATAACTTTCATTAAAAATTTGTGGCAGAGACATTATGTCTTCTATGCAAAACTGTGCTCCCAGCAATTGCATTAAAAATATAATTTATGTACTTTTCTGGATACTTTCACATTTAATAGGGTCCTAGTTAAATATGTTTGATACTTTAAATCATAAAGTTCATTTAAAATAAAATTACGATTTTATATGACAGAAAACTCACCCCGTTAAAGCGCATATATTTAGAAAGAAGGTTAGGAAAGCAAAATCAGTAGAGCAAGTGAAGTGAAGAGAAGTGAAGTGTACTTGTATTAGGTCATTGTACTTGTACTGTACTGTGAAAATTATTTCTTGAGACGTATGTGATGTATCTCTGTTGCATGTATGTCCGTTTTTGTAAACACTGCCACCGGGCATAAGCCCAATTGCAGTAAATAATATATATATATAAAACACTGTGTTCCAGGTATAAAGACCACTCGTTTTAAGTTGTATAGCGAAACAATAACTGTTTATTTTTCACATGAAACACATGAATAGAGTCCATAGGCAAAATGCAAAATATTACATATTACAACCACTTTGTTTTCAGGGGTTAAAATAAGGAGTTTTTTTTTTTTTTAAGCATTTCTAAGCTTTTGTCTACTTACTTTTATTATAGTCAGCTTGCTACAAGTCTTTGCAGCGTTGCCGTCCTCATGTGTACCTTCTCCCTCTCTTGTATATCAGTGGTTCTCGATCTTTGTCAGACCGCGGCTCGGATTTTTTTTTTTTTCTATAAGACGAGGGCCCGGTATAATTGATGCCGGGGCCCGGTACCGGGCCGCGGTCCGACGGTTGAGAAACACTGTTATACAATCATCTGCTTTCACTCATCTACTGCAGTATCCATGCCTTGCAGAATTCGTTCTTTCCTTGGTCGTCTTCTCCTATTTTATGGTGGGTTCCCGTTACATATTCGTTTCGGTTACTACTTTCTTTCCTTCCCATCAAAATTCCCAACTTTGTTAATAATTTCCTTTCCGCTCTTTTTATTACTGTTTTCCGTAATAATTATTATTCTTAATTCGTCGTTTCGTATTCTGGCCCTCAGATGTCGGTAATCCATTTCAATTGCGAGAAATATATTTTCCCTTCTCCCACATACACCATAACACGCAACTGCCAAAATACAATTTACTTTCTGAAATTGTTAAGATGAATCCTGATCTCAATGACTTCATTTATTTGACGAGCCATGAAGCCTTTACTCGCATAGTTATTTCGTCTTCTGTGACTTGATGCGGTGGTTTATTTCGTTGGTGTATTCCGCAGCTGCAGACTTCTCTCGTGTTTCTGTAGAGTCCTATTTGGCTGGCACAAAATCTGTTGAATTTAATGCTTAAAGTTCCTTCATTACTATCTTAGTGACAAAAACATATAAAACGTAACTGGCCTATATTGCAACAGTGTGTGCAAGAACAGAGAGAGAAAATTTGATGTATAAGTTTCACGGTTGAAATAGAAATTCATGAGACCTTCTGTCTTTTGTTTTACAGTCTACTAGTCTACTACGCCACACGATAGAGAGAGCCACATGTCACCAACCAGTCAATTTCCCTCACGAACATTTGTAAGATCTTTACCTCCAAACCCAAATCTTGCATCAGCTTCGTGTTGTGTAATTAACCATCAGATCACGTGACATGCACAGGATGTAAACCCGTCGATACTCTGCATCCTGTAGACATATATCTCTCTGCCTGCATCAATCATTTGTCGCCATTTTGTCGTGTCTCTTGCCCCTGTCATTACAACCTTCGTTAACACACCTGCCTTCCTGAACAAACTATTCCTTCGCATAAATCAACTAAGAAGATGTTTAAGTATGTCGATTTATGTTGCATATTCATCGTTTTAATTATTGTACTGTGTTTGCTTTTAATCTCATCTGTGTTCCTTTTCGAAAAGGGAAGACTAGGGTTTGTTACTTTGTGGCTAATTATTAATAGCATTATTGCTATCAACGAGTACTATCGAGCCATGCGATAAACCGATTTGGTTGAAAAACTTTCCTTCCTTAAACTTTCCCAGCTGCCAGATGGAAGTGGTCAGTTTCATACCTGAATATGGTGCATAAACATTACGGACGAGTCTCTGATGAGAGGCATGTTTATTACTGAAGGGAACAAGTTACTGTAAGAAATTGATAAATTTAATATTCTCCAGATATAAAACTATCGTGTTTATGGACACCATACATCCTCCTGTCTTTATTTACAACACAAGGTTTCGGGGACTGGATTCTGTCTCCGTCTTCAGGTGGAACGTACTCAGTTGGGCCAAATCGATAGAGCCATTTCCTCTCTCCGGAGATAGGGACTAGCTCTATCCATCGGACCCAAGTGAGTAAATTCTACCTGTACACGGAGACAGAATCCAGCCTTCGAAACGTCGTGCTTTAACTGAAAACTGGATGATGACTAATGTCCAGAAAACAATAGTTGCATGAATATACTATCGTCACAATATTTTAGATCTTACTCTCCAGACATGATTGGCGATTGAAAGTTAATGTTGGGATAGGTTACATGTTTTTAGTATTGTTGGTACTGTAGTACGGTAACCGTCGAACAGAAAACGAAATCAATAAAAAGCAATGAAATCTATTTTGAAGCTAGAACCACTAGGTAACTAACGAATTATGTAATTTTAAGAGCTTAAATCTATACATAGTTTCACCCGAAGTAACATGTGTACGCTCATAAATACCGTATGGAGATTAATTACAGAGTGTTTAATCAAACGTCCATTCTATCGTACAGCATGATGTTAATAATAGCAACGCCTTGTTTCTGTGAAAGAGAGAGGCTGATTCAACTGACAACTGCAGCTGGTGTTCTGAGTTCATTGAAGAATTACTTTCTAAATGGATGTGTTTTCCTTCTCACTACTGAATATCATACAGAAACGAGTAAGTATAATTTCAAGAGATTACATTTTTACAGACTGATTATTTTCTAGTAACAATGTCCATGTTAAATAGACTAGTGTAAAAATCAGAAAACTTTCATACCCTGTGACCAGGGGGCTGCACTAGAGATGAAGCCAGAAATTTTTGGACCGAGGAAGTGACAATGTGTTACCTGGTCAGGGCTATCGCCCAGTTCAGTATGAAGCAATTGTGGAATGAGGAGTAGCCGGAAAATCGCGGGCACTTTCAGGGAAACCCTATCCAATGCCATTTCATCCACTTCGAATCGCGCATAAAATAATCCGTAGCAATGCAGGAACCCACACTAAGTGGCCCTAAGATTGGTCATACCTCCCAAATTTACAGTTCCGCGGCGCTGGTATCGCTGAAAGTAGAAAATTAAGAAGAACAGAGACGGGATGACGTTCACGCCAAGTTTTGTTTATATCCTTCGATTGGTTCAGGAGTTATGCAGAGGAGGGGAGGCTTAAAGGTATGGAAATATTGTAATCTTGTCCTTTAGAAAATAAAAAATAAAGTAAAATGGTTTCGTATAATCAGGGATTCAACTGTACAAGAAGAGCTGCTAAATTTTTACCTTCTGTTTCTTGAATATTCAGTTGCGTCCAATACATATAACTAGATTCTGACATTAACTAGTTTAAAATTCAGTGATTACCACATGTACCACCTTCTTTAATATGCTAAAACCCTTCATGCTGCCCACAAAGTGCATCTGTGAGTTTCGTATCACTCACAAAAAACAGCAATTTTCTCCCTAAACAGTGTTAACCTGTTGTTTCTTGTAGCAGAAACGTACTGTGTTTCCTGTGAGGTATGAACTTCATTTTTATACAGAACTGTGAATAAATTAAGAATGCAAAGGATGCGATTCAAAGCATGACATGAGTATTTATTTAATTATGCTTAGCTCTTTAGTGACGTATTTACAATCTCAATTATTCCAGGGCCGTCTTCAGTGAAACTAGGCCGACTTCTCTCAGATGAAAGTATTCTTACGACCCATGTTCCCCTCCACTCATTCAACCATACTCTGGCTGACTACAAGTGTCGCAACAGTGGCCCTCTGAACGTCATTCTGTCTGGAGACATACGAGCTATGTCATCTCTACGTCAGGTAAGAATCATTTGACTCACATTCATGCAGTCCATTGTTTCCCGCCTCAAGAGAGCGTCTTATAATAAGACAAGAGTTAATCGTGTTGTTTATAGCTCCCCATTATAATCACCCGTGTTTTTTGCGTACATCACACATGTAACTAATTCACTCTTTAGCTGTCAGAGACAACAAGTCTGTCCGGACCGACATGGTTGATGTTCTCGAATGTGTCATCCCTGGAAGAACTTCTTGATGATATCAATATTCCTTTCGATTGCGAATTCCTGGTAGCCCGACAGGGCGAGAATGGAGTAATAATACTCACAGAAGTATACAAGACTGCAACGGGAAGGCCGCTCCTCAACAACTATTTTGGGTACTGGGCATCGAAGATGAAATTCAGGTTTTCCTCGGCAGATTTCTACAGCAGAAGATCCAGTCTCCAAGGCCTTCTCATTTCTGTAGCAACTATCGAGGTATGAAGAAACTAAATTAAGTAGATTTTCTGTTTTAGGCAGAAATCTGGCCACTGTACACAAGAGACTACCTGACATGGTTGCTGGGTCCAGCTGTCCTGCGCCTATTTTCAGCCAGCAGAACAATCCGTTTTAAAATTTTTGTCTATTATTTTACGATTTTATCACTATCTCAGGGTATGGGTCACCAAACCGTAGGACAACTAACGAACTAGAAACGAGATGGAAGGAAGTAACCTAGGTTCGATTGACGTACTATTCCAGCACGTATCCAGAAGGACTGAGGAAAACCGTACTCACGATAGCCGCTGTCCTGGCTGAAAATAGAACCGAGTACCTCCCGAATACAGTTCTAGAGCGTTACTGCTAGAAACCTGTTAGGTTTAAAAAATTAAACTAAATTATATTGAATTTTGCCAACTTTAGCGGATAGAGGGTGTGGCGTGGTCAGCGCAACGAATCCTCAAGGCAGTTATTTTCGGTTTTCTAGGCCGGAGCCGCCATTTCCTTGAAATAGCTCCTCAATTATCCTCACGAGGATGAGTGGACCCCGTTCCAGACACACTACTTCTCAGAAAATCTGGTAGTGCCGGGAATCGAGCCCGGACCTCTGGATATGTAGCCAGGAACTCTGACCACTAGACCTTCGTCGACAAGCGGCGGTCGCTCGGTCGGTATAGTTCGCTTGCGGACTAAAACCACGGAGTTCTTTTTTCAAATTACATTGACATAATAAAACTAGTACTCTATTGTGAAAGTCTTATAAATACACGCCAGCTTCGCGCAAATTTTCTGTTTCACGCTGCCGCGCAGTGATCACTCACTCGATGCATCAACGGTTGCCAAGCAACAGAGTAGAGGTAAACATAGCTCGATCTGGCACTATGAAACCGGTAATGGTCTTCCAGTAGGCCAGAAGAGACGGAGAGCAAAGAAGTAGGGAGATGCAGTCTTCTTGTGCCCGTATTGTAATTTATTCCGGCTGAAGCTGACTGTAATCTACTAGAACACATACAATGTCTTAGTGTACGTACGTTTTTTGCATACAGACAAACTTTGCCGTCAGAAACGGTCGCATGATCAGTGATGAGCTGAGCATGGTAAAGGTAAGATAAACGCCATGACGACTTATTGGACGGAGGAAGTGTAACTGCAAAATTCTTGACTTTGGCACTAGACGGAGGGGAGTGGTCAGTTTCACACCCCGGCCGCTTTACACCAAGGGGAAAGAGTCCACGGTATCCAATTGGATTGGAGGCTGGGTGGGCTCAAGAACCAGTATAGACAGTGTGGAGAGGAGATAACTCTCTTACCAGTGCTGGGAATCGAACCCCGGTTGTTCAGTCTTAACCTGTCACTATACCGACTGAGCTACGGGCGTGAGGTACATTAAACTGGAAGATATCATTTGTTATACATCAAATTCACAATATATTTGCTTTGCTTAAATAAAGATTTCAGCGTTTGTTCTGAGTATTGAAACCAGCTGGTTCTGACATGATGAAATCTCTTCATGAACTATGAACGAAGCGGTCATAGTGCAACAGAAGCTGTCCATTTAGCAAATTCTGTGAACATCCACAGACCTTCTAACAGATATTTCAAATAAACACATAAAAATACAGAGTAATTCTAATTATTGTCGGAGTTTCCGTGGCGTTTAGTTTTCAGACATTATGCATCCGGGAAGGCGCGCATATTGAAGCTGTTTAGCATTCTGCAGTCTTGATTCTTTAAATAATAAATCTCTTTTAGTTATATTTTCATATTTCGTAAGCATATTTATTTTATTGCATCTGGTTTCAAAATTATTGGTCACGGAAACCCGACAATAATTTAGAATCAATTTGTATTTCTAGGCCGTGTCAGGGCTTGGAGAATTATGCGCCGGTTTTTCATCTCGGAGACCCAAATTTAACGCCAAAAAGCCTGTCGTGATCTGTTCCTACCTCACACATGTCAGACAACTTCAAATATTCGTACTATTTCCATTACTGTAATGCCGTGTTGATTTTCGATGATCAGAAATTTAACAATACAAGTGTGAAGTGGTTTTCAATGCAGGCAGCATGACGTTGGTACCATGTTTCATGAAAATCCTTCCATTGCCTCAGAACTTGCTAAAATAAACATAGATTGCCACCCACACACAGGCTCCATGAACATACAGACACTACACTAACTTAAGTACAGGGTAATTCATGAGTCCCTTAGGAAACCTCGACAATAATTTAGAATCACGCTGTCAACTCAGCATCTAACAGAAATGAGTGTCAGGAATCTTCCAGGGGAGTAAAGGGCGGCCGGATCGTAAGGCTGACAACTTCACTGCCATCTGTGAGCCGATTATCTAGAGAAAATGTGGGAGCCTCGACGTCTCATAACCCTATGGGCCTTCACGGGATAGCTTTACCTTTCTTATCACACTGTAGATCAGATACGTGTCTACAGGTATACTGTGTTTATAAATAAATGTCGGGGTTTACGGAAGAACTTATGAATTATCTTGTATATTTTTCTTCATAAAATATGAAACGTACTGTAGTATTATGCCAATGCAAAGGCATTGATTAATCACTCAGCAGGAATGATAGAAAGATTTGTTTCATCAAAAATATCCTCTTACAGAACCCTCCAATAACTGCGTTTGAAAAAATCGATGGTCAAATGAAACTGGGAGGATATTTCGGTGTCGTATGGCAGGTCCTGGAGCAGAGGATGCAGTTCGGGTGAGTTCCATTTTCATACATCAGTGGTCGCTATCGTACAATTCAGGAAAGTTGCCGGGTGTCGGTTAGTGGCACCTAGCAATAACTGTCACCTGGTGGCAGAATTCCGAGACCGAATCTTGATAACGCTCATAAATTTAGTTCCTACCTCACTAAAACACACTGCGCCTGAAGGGAATAATTATTCTTCTGGACCTGGGCATGGGTCTAGAGGTCATAATTAGCTGTATCTGGTACAGTGATTGAATGACTTTATAATGGAGTTATGATATAATATTAATGTTCATTTTATTCCATCAGTAGCCCTAAGTGTAAAAAGTTTGTCTATAGCCATGTTTTTTGTTTCTACCATTTTGAGATTGAATTACTTTCATATTTCCTTTACACTGGTTATATCTTGCATTCATAGACAGATTATAACACAGGACGTGGTGTACCGTGAGATACTGAACTATATTTATTTCGCCTCCAAGCTGGTCGTGTCATTTAGTTAAAACTGTAACAGTCTGTTGGTCCCCTGCCTTTTTAAGGGCCCTTTAATCCTCTAGGCATAGTGGTTATTGTTTATCACGGCCTGTTGCGTAATGGTGGAAGGAGTGGGGGTATGTGACGTCACTCGCGAGAACGCAGAATTCACGTGACCCCTACATCCTGTTGCGTCATCCAAGTCACAATATTCTGTATTTTATTCATACAGCGCGGTTTATGTATCTCGTGTGGTGTGACACTCAAACACAGCTGTAATTTTTTAAGTCAGCATTAAAATGTAATGGAGATGTAATGTGATTACTGTGAGGTCGGAACTGATATTCGTCTGTATAATGTGGAGAATAATTACGGCTGCAAGAAGTTAAATACAGAGTATAAATGAGAGAGCTCTCGAGTGTGCAGTTTAGCAGCAGGAGTAGGGTTTAGTCGGGCAGGTTCTAGAGTGCTAAGGCGCATCTTGCTGCGAACACAGGACAATGTTATGAATAAAATATAGTGTTACCGTTCACGTTGCTACTTGGGCCATAAATTAGATAAATATCTTTAATAATGATGCAGGACAAACTTCACTTTCCCTGAGGACGGCGGCAGAGGCTCTGTGCTAATTAACGGTACGGCAACTGGTATGATCAAGATGATACAAGATAAGCAAGTTCATGTGGCTGTGGACGCTTTCGGAATGAGTGGAATAAGAGCCATGGTTGTCGACTTCACCGTCCCCTTGCTTTCCACAAGGTACGGCATTTAGAACTGAATCACCCAGTCTATTAAATACAAATCTCTGATAGGACAACCGGATGTTCAAAGAAACTTAAATCAGAATGATCCATTCGACACGATCGTCAACTGTACGGAAAACATGCAGAGAAATCTGTCCACTCCACAACTTCTTCGAGCGGCTATGCTTTCCCCTCCATAACTTTTATATTCTCCTCCAGTGGTATAGCCATTTTGTTCATGAGGATGTTGATAGTGATAAATTTGCTAGTGAAAAGCACTTTGGGCTGTTTGAAACAAGTTAGAGGGATGTGGAGGGGAATACAATAGTAAACACAGTGTGGGAAGCCCCGAGCGCCGTCACCCCCCCACCCCCCAGCCAATCCATGGACTTATTTCCGTGGCCACAGTATAGTTCACTCAAATACATGCAAATGAAATTAAATTTGTCTGTAACGAAATTCCAAAGACAAGAAATATTTGTGGTAAATATATGCACCACCTGCTTGAAAACAAAGGCTCTAGATTCTGCTCACAGGCTATATTAATGGGCTTTCATGTGGTTCGCGTCATAAGCACTGACCATTTCCCTAAATACTAACAAATTGATTTTGGTAATGGAGAAGTGGTGTTAATATTTCAGGTAGAAATTAGACAAGAAATATTATTTATATCAAATTCATGCTTCAAAGGTTTAACTGACAGTCTGGTGCTAGGTACTGTGTCTTCGTGAAGTCTCCAGACGAAGTGAAACTGCAGTGGGACAACTTCCTCGCTCCGTTCAGTCTGATGCTCTGGATAGCTATGGTGGTAACGGCCCTCATCATTTCTGTCCATCTCACACTGCTCTGCTATTTGGGAGAGCGCTACGGAAACCAGGAGGCGAAAGAAATCAAGTTCTACACGCTTAGCGACTCGTTGCTTCTAGTTCTCGGCTTGTTCTGCCAGCAAGGTGAGAGCACGACACTCAAATAACAAAGGCACGGACAAGAACGTTCGGTTCCATAAAATGCTAGTTGCTTCTCCATAGCTGAGCAACTATTGGCTTTTATGAAAGACTCAGGATGATTGGATAACTCAAGTCAGGAAAGTGGCTGGTTAGGAAGTCAGACGGCCGTTGTTCGATTCCTGGATGAATACGGTCTTTCTCTTCGTCACCGAGTGTAGACAGGCTCTACGGCTCGTCCAGTTTCCTACCCATTGAGTAAGCCTGCTATATTCAAGGCGGTCGAAGCATGAAACTAATCACGCACCTTCTTCTAGTATAAGGAACAAGAAAATATGCAGCTTTACTTCCACCTCCATACGAGAGCATGACGTGGTACCTGGACCCAGAGAACATTTCCTTTCGCATTTTGATTATCATGGTGTAATTGAGTATCTGCTGGTAAACTCCATAGCGCTAATTAACTAATTCTATCTAGTAGATTCCTTCTTGAGAAGCTGAGAGTCGCTCAGCTAATCAAGAAATGCACCGTTTTTACGACCATGTTCACGAGAGCCAGCCTGGCCCCTGTCCTGATCAAGACAAATCCAATTCACAGCCTCCTGTCCTGTTTAAAAAAAAATGTATTTTAGTATTACGGGGCACGCGGCAGCGTGTAGCACTATGCTACAAGCCGATGAGGTGGATTTTTCAATTGACCTAATTCTTCCAGCCGCACTATGGTCCTGGGGTCAACTCACCCTCTAACAGAAATGAGTACCAAGAATCTTAGTGGGGGGTAAATGGCGACCGGCGCGTAAGGCTGACAAACTTACCGCCATCTGTGAGCCGATTGTCTAGATCAAATGTGGGAACCTCAACGTCTCACAACCCTATGGGCATTCAAGGCCTGTTACAGGGATAGCTTTATCTTTTTTTTTTTATTTTAGTATTATTCTCCTGTCTACGCCTAGATCATGCTAGTGATTTCTTCTTTTTGTTTTCCGGACTAACATTGTCTATAAGCTTCTCCGCTGTCTCAACTGTAATACATGCCTCTACAATTTCACCATTTCGGTTTATCTATCTTAGACATACGGTAGGACTCCTTGGGCGGGTGATCAGCTCGTCGCAAGGCCTCTACCTGTACACAAACACAGAAAAACGCACACAAACATCCATGCCCTGAGTGGGATTCGAACCCACAATCCCGGCTTCCAAGCGAGCGAAGACAGTGCATGTCTTAGACCGCTCGGCTACCGTGACCGGCTTCTCCCACGTAGGACCAACAATTATCTTAAGTAACTTGCTCTGAGACAAATATATGTTCTGATCTCAATATACAAGACCCTGTTTCACACCAAAAATCCACGGAATCAACATCGATGATACCAAATCGCTCCATTGGACAGTTCCATTCACCTCCCATCCCCATAACCTAATTCCAGAAATTTCATCTCACAGATGAAAGCTACTGAGAAGCGTTTCCTGAGAGTGGCAGCAGGACTGATACTCCGAAGCGAAGATATTGTATTGGGTATGATGCAGCAGAAACGGTTCGAGGAGCCTCCTCCATTTCTCTTTCACTGTGACAAATTTCTCCTGTTATTATACCGGTCGCCTCATTGGCAGGTCATGACACAACTCCCCAGACGTACTCCTGCCGGGTTGTGTGCATCTCGACTTACATTATCGCCATGATGGTCTTCGGCACGTACTCAGCCACCTTCATATCCTTCCTGGCCGTGCAAGACAACAGGCTGCCTTATACAGACCTCAAGAGTCTTCTGGAGGAAGGTGGCTACACGTTCGGTTTGTCGAGCAAGCATGCGCAGAACTACATCTCCGAGGTACGGCACCTCGCTTTTTCATTCATGCTGCAAATAATGCTTGGAGAAATAAGTTCTGAGAAGAACTTCGGAAGCAGAAAATTCATCAGATGTTTCGATATATGTATGTTAGGAAGTAGAAGTTAGTAATTTTTCAGTATGATTAATGGTCTATTTATGTTTATAATTTCAGCTAGTAAACATTTCGATCACGATAAGATTTTTGATATACGTTGTAATGTCAAAGATTCACGTCACCATGTTCGTAATTGTTAACATACAAAAATAATATTGCTATGAAACTAAAAGCTAAATATAGGCATCAAACGACTTCTACATTTTAGTCCCATATTCTACAAAAAAAGAAAACCTTAACAGCCTTGAAAATTTGCAAAAAAAAAAAAAAACTCTTACCACATTAAATTTCAGCATTGGCGTTAATGTAGTTTCAACTTCACAGATTTGTATAGTCGCTATTTTGATTTCATTGATGGTATGAAATTGAAAAGTACAAAGATAGAGTTTTATCGTGATGGTACGATGTTCGTTACATATTTCGTGTAACTGTCATACAACTGAGACGTTATTGTTGGGACAAACACATGGACATGTTGCCATAAGTCTAGTTTTCCTTACAAAATATAAAAAAATTATGTACCATTCTTCCTTTCACGTTTAATAGAGAATGGTTAACTAACGTTTAAAGTAGGATTATAGGGTTTTGACCCTAAAGATGGAACCAATATGTTCCTCCGAAACTTCGGTTGACTTTCAAAATAACATTTTTAACATTGCAAATGAGATCTGAAATTACTACGCCGGTGAAAATTCGATTGTGACATTTTCGGTTATGACGCCATGACTGTGGCCGGTGAACTCATCCCTGTCATACCCGTTCCAATCTCATAAGGCAGCACTGCCATTTCTGAAAAAAGAATCCCTTGCATTTTTACTGGACTTGTATCTTCACTTTCCGGATATTTCTCGTATGTTAAGTTTCGTAAATGCACTGATAGTGTATTAAGCAACAGTGAGAAAACAGAGTATTTGAAATTGTTCAAGCACTAATTTTGATTTAAAAACCTCGGAAACAGCTGCTTTTCAAGTGACTATGCTGTATGTTCCTTTTACTGGAATAACATATTAAACACGTGACTTTATCCATGTTCTCTACAGCGGTCTAGGCAATTCCTCGAAAGCAAATTTGGTGAATCGTACCAAGACGACGTTCAGCCGTCAGTACTGGATGGACTGCAGAGAGTCTGCAACTCCGAGTACTCTTATTTGATTCCAATGGACACAGCGCTGGCTTTCAAGGGCAGAGTAGATTGTGAAATCGTCCCTTTACCTCGTGAAACTAGTTTGTATATCCCTCAAGGCTTTGCCATTGTTAAGCATAGCCCATATCGAGGACTCTTCAATTACAAGTAAGTTAGAGAAACGAGTCTGTACATTTATAAAGATATATTGCAGTATTGCTATTTGCTTTCAGATGAACCTAGTCCAAAAACCCCACCCAATTTCTTTTAAAGCCTTTTTAATATTTTCTTTCTATTTATATTTAGATCTTATATGTGGTCTTACTTTAGTCTACAAATGTAATTATTATCAATGAGTTTGCACATATGTAATTATAACATACAGTTTAACGTGTAATAGCTCTCATAATGGATGTGTAGATATGTAGGTCCATATTTTCTTGACCTCGGCACTAGCTGGAGGTGAGTGGTCAGCATCACAACCCAGCCGCTTTAGCCCTGGGCAAAGGGACGCGGGGACATATACATCCATTTCTCCATGCGCCTTCATGGCGTAGTGCTTAATTAGTTAAGCAGAGGGACTACTTCACTTTACTTTTCTTTACTTACTTAGTAGATGCCATAAACCCTATCATTCAATATTTCAATTAAAAATTATGCGGCAGGAGTACAGAAGAACTGACTTGCATTGTGACACTCAGTATAAATATTCAGTGCCGGTATTATACGAGGGCACGCGATAGCGTAGTTGGTTGAGGCACTATGATACAAGGAGGAAGGTGTGAGTTCGAATCCCGATGTCATTGGATTTTTCAATTGACCTAATCTTTCCAACCGTACTATGGCCCTGGGGTCGACTCAGACTCTAACAGAAATGAATACTTTGAATCTTCTTAAGGGTAAAGGGCGGTCGGCGCGTAAGGCTGACAATCTCACTACCATCTGTGAGCCGGTTGCCTAGAAAATGTGGTAGCCTCGACGTCTCACAGCCCTATGGGCCTCCACCACCTGCTACAGGGATAGCATTACCTTCTTTACCGGTAATATAATTGTACAGTGNACCAAGTCTCTCAGATCCATCTTCAAGTACGTAAGGTAGGATATAAAGTTGTCCCTGTTCTTAACCAATTAAGCACTACGCCATGAAGGCGTATGGAGCAGTAAGCAATGGCCCTTCCGACAATTGAAACTGCCAAATTGCCAAATCTAAATGAGTCATCCTATCAGAACCTCCTTGAATATCGTATAGTCTGTACTCATATAGTTCAATGTACTTGCAATGTTGCAGCCTGAATAGATTACGAGCAAATGGCCTCTTGTACAAATATCGGGTTTATGACAGTATGAGGAGAACATGTTCCAAAGAAAAGAGAATATGGACAAACGTAAGGCTGGAAGAAGTAATGGCCATTATTATCTTGCTTCTGGCCGGTATCATGGTATCCGTGGTGGAACTGCTGCTGGAGAGAGTTACTGCATCTCGCACACTGATGCAACAGCAACGGCCACCCCGCTCACCTGGACTACATCCAAGCAATATATCATCATGGCAGATGGAAGATAACTGCGAGCTGGAGCAGCCAGATGTGGTTTGAACCTTCTGTTTGAGTATAAAAACTATCCCAAAAGCCAGAAGATTAAAATAAGACTTTAAGAATTACCAGTGTAATCTCACTTTGTAAAATCGCACTACGATTATTTTACACATACAATTACATATAATAAGATACACATTTTGAGAAACTCTTGAATTACTGTGCTTAACTTATATGGATCTAAGAAGCAGAACCAGACCAATCGCAACGTCCCGTCCAGTAGTTAGCTAGTACATCTGTCTCGTAGTGGAAATATTCCGGATTCAGTCTGTCCGGACACATAAGTACTGACATAATTCTTTAGAACAGGGTTGCATTCCGTCCACAGGGTTAGTCATGATTCATAGCCAACGTTCCATTCAACAATGTACAAATCTTTAAGTAATTACAAACTCATTAATCAACTGACAGAGATAGAACTACGAAATGATGCCATGTAGACACATCCCTGCATGAATTTCTTGTCGTAAGATTAAAAAGAGGGAGAATATATTATTTTAGAACGAAATATAATTTTCTCTGTATTATTTTTGTATTCATATGAAAGACTCGGCTCCATCTATCGTACATTTTCCGTTTTAATGGGGATGACTATTCTGCAACCTAGGGGTCTCGAGAAGGGAGTTCGAAACTCCATGCAGTAATTAGAACACTCGTAAACTGGACTCGAAAAATTGGACCATGACAAGTACTAACGAAATTATAGATTAAATCTTCACTGCAAAACACGTACAAATAAATGGTTTCATTATTATTATTATTATATTTTATTTTTGTTAATTTTGTAACCGTGCTTATTATGTACCTGGCCAATAGGCTGTTAAGTTTGTACATAAATAAATAAAGAATGAAAGTGAATTTAATTACTTTAGATGCAAATTAAAATTTTAACCTGTGAAGAATTTGTAAATACAGATATTTCTTATACACTGCCGTTTGGACGTCTATGATTATGCGTCTGCCCACAGAACAAGCAGTGAGATTACAGTTGCACATAGCCAACAGCACTAACTTGCATTTTAGTTTATCTGACCTGCTAGTTTATCCCTACGTACACATTTTAAGCGTTTGTACTTTCCTCCATCTCGCCACGCTGCGGCTCACATAAAGGAAAGTAGGAGGGAAAAGCCAATAAATATCAACATAGATATTTGAAATGTGTGAGAATGTGGAATGTCCTGTTGTGGCGTAGGGTCCTTACGAACAGAATGACACTCTGGGATCCATAAAAGTCACAGAATCTCTTGACTGAAAGAAGCTTTTCAAGAAGGGTTCCGTTTAAGCGTGTGTAATAAACTACTGATAATAATATAAGACATTAATCATGTCAAGTAGTTACTATAGGATTCTGACGATGGTGTATAACACACTGATATATTGGGTTTTTGGACTTTATCCATCGTCCTGGTTTTTAAGATAACTAATAAAAATACGACGTTTCGGAAACAGATCCAGTTTCCGAAACGTCGTGTTTTTATTAGTTATCTTAAAAACCAGGACGATGGATAAATTCCAAAAACCAAATATATCAGTGTATTAATCATGTCGTCCAGTGTGACTGATAAATGTTGTGTTTTTTTAATCTTTCGTCCTTTACATGTTTCGTTCGGAACGACCATCTTCAGAAGGACATTATCAATACATACGGAAACTACTATTACAATGTCATAAATATAAAATATCCTTTAACAATTACTGCAATACGCATGGATCTGTTAAAGTATTTATCAATTTTTGTAATTAGTCTATTTACAAAGTAATGTTTAAAAAACTTTTTGTTAAAATATGGAACAAATTTGGTTCGTGTCCTTTATGCTTCTCTTTAAAGGAAGTTGAGTATCTACCGCGTCCTAGTTCCGTTGTTTGAAGAACAGGACTCTTTAATGACTTTGACCAGTTCTTCAGGCCACACTGTGTTGTCTAATTTACCGATAATAAAATAAAATAAAATCCATTAAAATTTTAACAGAAAATGTTAATGGATTTTATTTTATTAAGTGGACTACAGCGTGTGATTTTAGCGCATAGTAATGCAGTGTAGTAGTTTTAATATATTAAGACACCTGAAGATTGCCATCTAAGGCCGAAACATGTTGTGTTAAAGTATAAATGGAAGAAAGACGAACAATTTGTTGCATTATTGACGGACTGTGTTATATATAGACGTTTCAATATGGCTAGCAACAAGATGCTTAAATACAGAATTACCAATAATAGAATTCGCAGAACAAGTAGGAGAAAGAGATTTTTTTTAAGAATACGAAATTCCATATATTTAAGTAGAAGTTCGTGAAGCAACGTCGTATTAATCGTTGCTAGAAACTAGCTCGTTTTGAACAAAACATGTAATTACGAGATTTTTATTAATTTTCCGTTATATTTCGTTGGTTTAACTCGTATTTGCGATAAAATATACTTCGAATAAAATTTTAGAATTAAAAGCGACACAGACTCGGTTGTTTATATTCCAGTAACCTTTCCCTGTTGGCCATAAATACGTGTAGGACGGTGAGCTTAACGTTCCTACATTAAAAAAAATTAATACCGTTATTGATTCCTGTCAAGTATAATGTACAATATTTATTTACTACATACATTTCTGAAAATCTTCCTAAGCACAAAAGTAGCAGCCCCTGTAATTTATGTCACAAGAATATGTTCTTCTCCTGTGCTGGGCTATAATACAAGTAAGCAGTCCGGGAAGAGTGGGTGCAGGAAAATAGCGAAATTTTGATCAATTTTTATCACAGAAGAAAGTGATATACGTTTTAATCTATGTGTCACTTTGCCAGATTATTCATCGTTTAGGAACTAGGCACGGCAGTGGTTCGTACGGCCAGCTGACGTTCGAATGACGAAATTATTATAGTTAGATTATATTAATGGATGTGCGAAAGTCGGTAGGACTTGGGAAAATCCTGTACCCATATACCACTCGCCTTTATCATTAAATCGACGTATTTAAATCAACCGTCTTTTAGAAAACAATTAATTTTTCAGTTTAATGTTTTACTCTAAGAAACTGTAGGTGAGGGAGGAACTATACTAATGACCTTTAAAGAATTCGTCTAATAAAAAAGTTAACGGATGCTCATTCTTGAGTTTGTCAAATTATACTTTTGTAACGGCCACTGCCGCCGGTAACGGTAGCCGAGCGGTCTAAGGCATGTACTGTCTTCGCTCGCTTTGAAACCGGGTTCCTGTGTTCGAATCCTACTCAGGGCATGGATGTTTAGTTTGTGTGTGTGCGTTTTTCTGTGTTTGTATACAGGTAGAGGCCTTGTGACGGGCTGATCACCCGCCCAAGGAATCCTACCGAATGTGTAAGATCTAGAAAAACCGAAGTGAACGGAGTTCATGGAGATAGGCCTAGGCCCACTGGGGCTGTAGTGCCAAGAAAAAAAAAGCGGCCACTGGTATCTACTCAGTCCTCGTCAAATGTAAGTCATTAGTATTAATTATTTAAAGTACGACGAACTTAAGCGCCATCTCGAAAGGTGGCAGCACGCTCGGAATTTGTAAGCTCCCCTTCCGCACGCCGACACGAGCAGTGAATCTGGCTTACAATTCCTATATCGATTTAGGTTAATTTCCTATGTAGACCTTTCGTTTTCGACGTTTCGTTTTCGTGCAACAACTCAGAGGTGCGATAAATCTGCCTTTTGTCTATTTAAATGTTATGTTCTTAATTAAAACACGCATAAATCACATACCTATATTATTAAATCTAACCTGAAATTATTAGCATATAAAATTTTGGTCAGACAACTGAAGGAAGACAATCGACGGTGAGGTTGCCAGCCTTATCTGCTGATCGAACTTTATCCCCCAGGAAGATTCCTGGTATTCATTTCTGTCAGAGGCTGAGTCGACCTCCGGGCCATAGTGTGGCTAGAAGGATTACGTAAAATGAAAAAAATTAAATGACCTCATTGGGATTCGAACCCGCGACCTTCCGGCTTTTAGCATAGTGCCTCAACCAACTACACTACCGCGTGCCCCTTACTTAATGGAGAGATTTATGTTGGTTCAAACATGTCACGTCTATGTTAGGGAAGGAGGCGTAAGTTCTATAGTAAAGTTAGGGAAAACTATGTTCTAATTGAGAAAGAAGATGCTCATAGCTCAGGATAATTGTTTATCTATATTAATTCCAACTGTTGTTCGGACATTCACTAGTGTTTCATTTATTGCATGTATAAATAACTCGTAGCATCGTGATCGATTAAGAAATACGTCACGACAGACTGGAAGTATAACTCCATGCATTTTCAAACTTAGCACTGTATTCAGGTCAGTGGTCAACTGACGGAACCAGGCACTTTTTCTATCTATGACCCCACAGTCCTTTGCCGAAACTTGGCTGCTTTTTCAAGTTTCTTAATCTATACACAGTCGTTAGGACTTCTAGGAGGGCGAATCAGCGCAATCCATGGCCGCTACCTACACATAGAACAACATAAACACAGAATAAACGCACACAGGCATCTATGCCTCGAGTGGGATTTGAACACACGATCCCAGTGTTCGAGAGGGAGAAGACGGTTCATGCCTTAGATGGCGCGGCCACTGGGATCGTCATCAGGTGCTTTACTCCCAGGAGATAGACCCCGACACATCTGATAAAAGGTTGGGTGGACCCCACAGCCAGTCTTGTCACCGTGGAGAAGAGGTAATTCCCCTTCATGTGGATATTGAATCCCTATCGTTCCGTCCGTACCCTAATCACTATATTGATTAAGCTACTTTTATTTTTTTTTCTGTGGCGCTACAATCCCAATTTTGGGCCTAGGCCTACCTCCATGAAATTCTCCGTTTCACTTCGGTTTTTCTAGATCTTACACATACGGTAGGACTCCTTGGGCGAGTGATCAGCTCGTCGCAAGGTCTCTACCTGTAGAAAAACACAGAAAAACGCACACAAACATCCATGCCCTGAGTGGGATTCGAACCCACGATCCCGGCTTCCGAGCGAGCGAAGACAGTGCATGCCTTAGACCGCTCGGCTACCGTGACCGGCAAGCTACTTTTATAGGCAATTAAAATGCACAAATATGTGATGGCTTCTAGTGGCATCACATTCATACCAAGTTTTGTGGAAGTCCATCAGATGATATGAAAATTATTACCAAGGGGGCACACACATATATGGCGAAATTATAAACCTATTTTTCCTTAAAATATGAAGTCTGTTACAAATGAACTTTCTCTGTATGATTTTATAAGAATTATAATTGCCTGTTCGAGGACATCGATGTAAAGATTGATAAGAGAACCGAGAATACACATTGAATTTTTTCCACGTAATGTATGGTAAGAATCAATACCATATGAAACATTCATCTGATTACTGATAACAGAAGTTCAGACAGAGTACTCATAACCTACTGAGTACTACTACGTATATGCGTGACATATCAAACAAATTACTCACACAAGAAGCCTAAAAAAACCTGTCACAATTCAGTTTACCTACTTATGGCCTTTTACAGGATTAATGTCAACCTTTATATGAAGAGTTTTCCCAATATTTCACTGTTAACTGTGTCTCAGAACGTTAATAAAACTTGTAATGTTTCATTAAAGTACACATTTCATGCTTATTTCCACCAGTAAGCTTCCATTTTACGACGATATAATTGATAGTAATCGGCCATTTTATTTCTGCTAAAATACAGTCCAGACTTCTCTCGTAAATACCCATATTTCTGTTTCAGCTTGCACAGTTGCGTTTCATTAAACTGAGTAGATCTGTGATCACATATGACGTTCTTCTGGTACGCGATTATTCACATGTGGACTTGCTCTTCTGTTTTATTACTTGTACCTACTACTGTTATTTCTCAATTTATTAATTAATTGTAGCATTTAAATTAAATATGTGTATACCTGAAGCCCCCTAACCATAGAGGCGTGGAACAAATAGCCTCGCTGCCCCCCCCCCCATGGACCTATGTCTGTCCGTGGGCTTTTCACCAATAACTTTCCATGAATTTTGAAGATTTTCATTAAATTTATGTCATTTATTTTAACAGACTTTCAGTATTTTCTAATAAAAGCAGACTTAGCCTAAGGTATTGTTGTTTATATGTATCTCTTAGTAATCTGTTAAACCAAATCACAAAACTTGGATATGATCTTCATGCAACCACAAGACACTACACGTTTTTATGTTCTCAACAAAAGTCACCAGTTTCAGTGTGAACTTGTCGCTGCAGCAGAACCGTATAATGAGAATCTCGAACCTCTCCATTTTTACGTGACCATGAGCCTTTGCTCCCGAATATGGGTTAGGCAAATGAACACAGGAAATAATTATTAACTACGGTCTTTTGTGATGTGACGCCGTGCGACTTGACAGGTGAATAACAACGTTTCAGAGTAACATGCCGCCTTCATCATCGCTCTTTTACCCTGAAGTTGGAAGCAGAAAGTTCCTTCGAAACACTGGTATTTTTCTGCAAAATTACACGGTGTCACATCTCAGAATCCTGACATTTGCCGCATTCATAACCTCAAATATCAAATCGTATTTACTTCTTCTTTCAGCCACTCACTCACTCACTCACTCTCTCGCATTATCTCGTTTTGAGGTTTTTTATCACAGACATACTTTCCACAAAGTAAACATTTTAAGGCAATTTAACTTTCGGAATTTGGGGAACTTGAACAAATAACATGAGGCTTAATATTGGTTTAATAAAAGAGCGTGCGTAGTTTCTGAAGCTAAACGCATTAAGATACCATCGATACTTCGAACATTTTTATTGTGAGCCTATGTCAAAATAATATCGTATTCATAAAAAAACAATATGGCGTTACTACTACCTACGTCATTACAGACGTACATGGATTTTTTTTTTAAATTTGATATTTTCATAAAACTTTGCATTTGTGTTTCTTTGCGTTTCATTTTCTCTATGTGAGATAATTTAAAAGCCATTTGCTTTGTTTTAAGAAATTATATTAATTCAGGATAGTATTCTATAATAGATTAGCTTACTTAAATTATATTAAATTACTGTTTAAGTGTGCCTAAATCAACTTTGTATATACATAAAGAGGGAGGTAAAAATTAATTTCCCGCAAATCTCTTTATTTAAATTTAACACAGAATTATCTTCAAAAGTTCTACTTCTTTGATGTAACTGAAGAGAAACAGACTAAACATTCTCAGATAGTAAGAACTATTTCAATCGAACTACACTGAAAGCTCTTTCATGAGCCGCGGTACTGAAGGGAAATGCATAATGATGTATGCCCCGCATGTATTTTCCTCATGAAAGTAATATTCGCCTCACCACGTCTTAAATACATTAACGGTCTCTATATATTATCACGTCTAGAGTGACTATAGACGAAGTTTGGATTGGTAAGTGGATTTATTTAACACTTATACACAACATAACAACAGGTAATTGTAACAGCCCCATTGGTTTACACATTCTAAAGATCACTCTAACTGCAGCACACATAAAGTCTTCTATACTTTCATTATTTGTTTCCTGGTAACGGATCCTAACAATGTCCTCTGCTTACGACCTTAGCAGTTGTAGAATATCTCACAGCTAACTAAACCGAGTCTAAGTCTTATGTTACGACCGACGGTCAATCAGCCAGTCTGTCTTGGAATAAAGCACCCATCTGGGGCTTACGAGCATATTTTTATTACTGTCAGGCAGTTTTGGGTTTCTTGATGTGGAGCGCTCTCCCTGACGAGAGGACGGGTCTGTCGCTTACAACTGCTGCTGGCGCTCGCCAGGGCAATTATTCACGGGTCCGAGTCCCGTGTTAACCGCGACGATATTTCACTGTCTCAGATTTGAGACTTCCTTTTCGTCTCCTCCTACGACTCGCAGGGCTACGGTAGAGGTATTGGACCCCGCTTCCACACGGGAGGCTTCGCTTAGCTGACACTAACTAAATTAAAGTTTTGTCCTGTTTATAACACCTGGAACGGACCGCGTAGAAAACACCGCTCCTCGATGTTGTAGTTCAACCGTTTCTGTGGGAACATGTTTGCGAAGCCGTTACTCAGCAACGGCTCTTGTACATTTGCTTATTAATGATTAGTGATTATATTAGTGTTGAGTGATTTGTAAAGTGGAAATCAGCAATAGTGTTATAATTTCTTGTAATTACGACCTGTAAATGGTCAATAAATCCAGTTACCAATCCAAACCCCGTCTATAGTCAATAATACACGTGATAATACATACATAAGGTCGTGTTTCCTCCCACACGAATATTGAAGACAAGGCAAGATATCCATCAGCATCAGTTGAACGTGCGAATAGGCGTCTTTTTCAACAAGTGTAGAATGAAGAGGCTGAACCTATACGAAAGCTATAACACAATGAATTATGTAACAATTAAGTACGTAATACAATATCAAACGTTACTTGTTCCATCATCTCACATGCAACACGTCTTTCTGTAAATCTTATTATGGGTTATTCACTTTAAAAGCACAACACAACAGGACGAACAATCCGCCAATTGGAATAAACAAGCGCACAGATGGAGGTAAAGCGGCAAGGGCGTGAAGCTGCCGAGGGCAAGAAAATGTGGAGCTATACATCCATTTTCCTCATATGTCTTAATGGCGTAGTGCTTAATTAGTTAAGCTCGGGGACAACTTTACCTTTACTCTACTTGAAATGCTTTCAACAATAAGACGAGGTTATCAAACAAAAAAAAAAAACTCCGTGGTTTCAGTCCACACGCGAACTACACCGACCGAGCGACCGCCGCTTGTCGGCGAAGTTAGTGCCAACTTTAGCGGATAGAGGTTGTCGCGTGGTCAGCGCAACGGATTCCCACAGCCGTTAATATCGGTTTTCTAGACCGGAACCTTTATTTCCTTGAAATAGATCCTCAATTATCCTTACAAGGCTGAGTGGACCCCGTTCCAGACCCACTACTTCTCAGAAAATCTGGTAACGTCGGGAATCGAACACGGGACCTCTGGATTTGTAACCAGAAACTCTGACCACTACACTACTATCAGTTTCTCTGCATGCTTGATCGTTTTTTCTTCCGGAATTAATGCATTGAGTAACACTAATTTTTTTTTAACAGAAATGACATCAGCAGGTTGTCTAAGCTGCATTATGATTTGGGCGAGATTGGGCTAAATGAAATTGCTCCTACCTTCACCCTACTGGGAAGGGTGCCTTGCTAATTGGACTCGATTGTCGAGTGTCCGCTGCTCCGACGCACGCGTACTCAAATGTTAGTACTCACGAACCACACGACTATGAATAATCCTGAATTGCTTGCATCGTTTCAAAAAAGCTTTGTCTTCAACAAGTATTAGACACTTCACTGAACCAGCAGCGCACTAAACATGGAAGTCGAGTGGTGAGAGAAAGTGAGAACATTCTTTCGTATCAGATGTCAGTTAATTTATGTAACTCTTGTAAGAAGTGTCCATAAAAATCACTTCTAATTTCATGTCATGTAGCTGTATCTCTTACAAAGTAATTCAGGTACTGAAAGTAACCGCATTGTGACTAGGATTGCCTGAACTCATCATGGAGAATATTGTTAGGTTTGATAAAACAAATAGGTAAATTCGTACTTGATATAGTGTTGTAAGTCTATGATTGATGATTTTTAAATCCATAAATTTTAATTTGTTATAATGTGACTGCAGAAGTAGCAGGTCCTGAATATCAGATATGTTGAAGTTTCAATATCCTAACCATAATTTTAAAAATATTAAAATTTGTTGACATTTCAGCGGTCTCTCATTATATTAACATTTTAACAAACTTTAATATGATGTGGTATATTTTCAAATTGAACTGTTTTAGTTACAGGTTCCAGATTTGTAATTGAACCGGGTACGTGTCACCTGCATCGTAGAAAATAATATTATCATAGTTTTTTTATTACAAATCTTGTGATAATGAAATGTGGGTATTTCACACTTTCTCCACTTTCTGCAATAATATTACTTTTTATTATTTTACCTTAATTTGTTTATATTTGTATTACGGTAGCATGTTGTCTTTTCATTTATTTTCCCGCAAGGTGTCCCTTTAGGCATACGTACTTTTCTCAGAAATTACATATGATAGTTGATTGAAATTTATGTCAAAAATTGTACTGCTCTTTTGAAGGTACCGACTCTTTACATATCTGACAGGAAACGGCAGTATTAAATATCTTTCTACCAAAATTACTGATTTTTTTCCTTTAAAATAAATATTATACAAACTTTTGACGATGGTATTACTATGAGAGAAGCCAATATATATATATAAAGAAAAGATAAATACTTGTGTACTATATTTTAAGACTGTAGTTTTTTAAAAAATGCACCTCAATGTGACAGAACTAACATTACGGAGACAGCGCTCAGTAAGAGTGAAAAGATATCGTGTACCTTTCACTAAACTCGCGCATTATTCGAAAAAGAAAACTATATACAATGCACGCATGACCCATATCGACTGCATATTTGACCTCACAAGCTCCTGGTCGAATTCTGTACTGAGTTTCTACAAAGAACGTTATTGAAAGAATTTAATTTTGTTTAACTTATTTCAAACATAAATCTTAAAATACAAGCAGTTAAAAAAGACGTTTCGAATTATGTCATAAATGGCTTATAGAAGAAAACACCACACAGGTCAACATTATATAAAAAACAGAATCCATGGAGATTACACCTCATGGAATGAACCGTGTGACAGAAAGTACACATCATTGCTCATACCTGTAATTTCTGTTAGACGCTTATGTATTAGATGTAACTATGACAGCGCATGTTGGTAGCCAATCAAGAAGCAGGGCTTACTTATCACGATATTACCACATAAATTCACATTTTTTTCGACAGAAGAATTATTAGCTATGTGTTTTTATTTCATAGGGCGAATCAGCATGTTCTTATCGTTACGTAGAGAGTACTTCATGAAAGGAAAATACATCGACTGTCATTTATTTAACATTAATCGAAATCCTGTACTCATGAGGGATTTCTTTACACAAGCCACAGTAATACTTGGATATTGATCATGAAGCCTGAAGTTTGTTATCGAATGTTACATGATGTAAGAGGGTCGGTCTGACAGTTCAGTTAATCACTGGTCTAAGCGTTCCTGGCTAAATACTTACAAAATCCTAAGAAAACCGCCTGAGAATTTACTTGCAACGCAATTTGGAAAATAAACTACAAGACTTAATGGCAAAAAGAACGATGAACATTTAAGACCAGAAATTCAACAATAGAATTTATTAATATTGTAGCATGTAGAGCCGTTACTATGCGACGACCGCGAGATAGGCAAATATACCAGAACAGTTTTTAGGCAACGGCTCGGTAAACACGTTCCAACGGCAAAGAATCGACGTGTAACAATAGAGGTACTGTTAGAAACGGGGTTTCTACTCGGTCCGTGCCCAGGAGTCATAAGGAAGACAAGTGGAGCGACCAACATTGACAGAAAGAGAACATCATACACTGAGAATAATTGCCTCGAAGTACATGGAACTGCAGCAAAGATGATAGCAGAACTGAATATTCATCTTGTAGTCTCCTTTTCCACAAAAACTGTCCGACGTAAGCTTCACAAATCCGACATTCACGGTAGGGCTGCAAATGATAAACCTCCAATTACTGGAGTAATGCTTATATGGTGTCACGACCATAAAACCTGGACATCAGACAACTGGAAACGCGCGTGTGATATGGTCAAATGAGTCGTCCTTCATGCTGTTCCCTACCTCAGGAAGAGTTTACGTCTGGAGAACACGCAAGGAACTCTATAATCCTGATACCT
Source organism: Cryptotermes secundus (assembly GCF_002891405.2). Lineage (NCBI taxonomy): Eukaryota > Metazoa > Arthropoda > Insecta > Blattodea > Kalotermitidae > Cryptotermes > Cryptotermes secundus. Next base: position 166,912 of record NW_019723910.1, on the reverse strand, counting down.
AGTGCGGTTCCAATAGAGAAACACGGGGGAAGCTCTGTGATTGTCTGGGCAGCAACATCGTGGTACAGCATCCTGCTGGTTCCATTGTTACCCTCCATTGCCGGATTGCTGCAAGGAAGTACGTGGACAGGTTGGGTAATCAGGTGCATTCCATGATCCAGACGTTATTTCTGAACAACAGTGCAGATTTACGAGAAGACAATGCCCCGTTCACAGAGCTGGAACTGTTCGGTCATGGTTTGAAGAGCATGAAGGTGAACTTCAGCATCTTCCCTGGCCAGCACAATCTAACAATTCTAACATCATTTAAACATTTTGGTCACTTTTGGAGACTAGTGTGAGGAACATATCCCCACCTCCAACATCTCTAAAGCAATCTGAAGATGCTCTTTGATAAGATTGGTGTCAAATTCCGCTAGATACTGTTCATAGTTTGTACGAGTCCACCCAAGAAGCATTGCGGCTGTGTGGAAGGCAAAAGGTGGTCCTACACCATATCAATAAAGAAACGTATACAGTATCTGTAGTAAGATTTGAGGCTTTCACGGCGATGACTATGAAGAAAGCAGTCTTCTGGGATTTGGCACCGTGTATATGTGGTGTTAACCGACGTTTCGGAGGAATGTATCGCCTCCATCTTCAGGGTACAAGGAAAAATATAAGAAATCCGCAAGCGAAGAGACCGTGAGAACCGATACAAGCAGACTGGTGTTGGAAATATACACAGCTATGTGAGAGCAGTGAAGGAAGGATGGAAGGGCAAGTATACAAGTGAAATCAGTAGTGTCGGATGGAGGCAATACATTCCTCTGAAACGTCGGTTAACACCACATATACACGGTGCCAAATCCCAGAAGACTGCTTTCTTCAGTATCTGTAGTGTTTCCATTATTCTGTCCAACGCCTGTATGCATATACGTGTATATTGATGACATAAATTCACTTTCAGCGACAGCAGTAACTCCATGGATAATAATTTAGCATCAAAAGTTAACTATCTCTTTCACAAAAACTGTTCCAGCTTTGATGAAACCAGAAATTCATTGTCGTTTACAAGACATCACCACTGGACGCTATTCTAAGCCAGATCAACTTTCACCCCCTGGTTCTTTAAGATCAATTTCATTTCATCTTCTCCAGGGTGTCGTAAGCAGCTCCTTCCTTCATATTTTTCATCAAAATGTTGTATGCATTTCTACTGTCTTCATGCTTGCTACATTTTACCCTTCGTAGTTTGATTCTGCCGTAATGATATTTGATGAAGGGTACGAATTACGAAATTGTTATACAAAGAGACTGCAAGACTCGATCAAACCCCATGATCTATGCAACATTAATGCACGTTCTTACGGACAAGGCTGTCGGAAAACATTCAAAGGCAGAATAATTTAAGATGATCAAAATATTGGTCTGATCAAACTGATCACTTTATGATATAAATTTGTCTTGTCAGTTCATAAAATTTCATATATAAGCAATTTATTTAAAAAGGATTTGTGCTTCGAACTGTGGGATATACATGTACCGTGGACGTCATGCAGTGTTTTGATTCATTTAAAATGCATGTCGCTATGACAATAGTTCCTGCCAGTGCCTAGTGTCACGACACGCGCACGCGTACTGTCGCCTAACAATCTACCTCTGCCCATCGCAACTGTCGGTGTTGCAATGTTCATTGTTTGCCTTGCTTCTGAAGCAATTACTTATTTCTTTCGGTCCTCACTCTAATAACGGTTTGCTACATTGCATAGCCAGCACGTCTGTCCTATTGTGATAACGAGATATAATCCTATTAAAAGCTGGTTATTTACATCTTGACTTACAGCATGTTGTTAGTTCTGATATAATGAAAATCTATCAGGGAGAACAGGTTGTATTATTGAGTATGGCGGAATTAATGGCACAGTGACTACCAAAGTCTTCAATTATTCCTGTCAGATAATTAATAGGTTATTAATTATCGTTTTAACACAGGCTGTTTTATCACAACTGGAAAAGTTTTAATTTTAAAACTAGCAATATTTTTAGTTTTTAGTTATTTTAGTGAATAGTTTCTGGTGAACATGTTTCTCTCTTCCTCTCGAGGTGTTTAATGGTGTAGTAAGACAAGTAGCGGGGAAAAGAACACGTAGATCTGGTGCCGGCGGCCATATTCCTCTAAAACACGTCGAAACGGAAACGTCTAAAGATTTAAAACATTTCATGCGCGCTTGCGCATTATACATAACTGTGTGATTTCAACGTGGGTGAATATGTCTGTATTTTAACACCACATAAAGGTATTAATTGTTATATAGTATATAAACATGTTTGTAGGTGCTAGTAATAACTACATTTGTTTTTCACAGTGTGAGGCAAAGAGGTTCACGTTTCTCGGAAAACCAACTGCTATTTTACCGGGCCGTAAGTCAGTAGCGGTGTAGACCCACTCTCATGGCAATACTTGCGAAGTACAGGATTGTCACCAAATGTCGATAACGAGTGGGAACTATTCTTACTTATTTCGGGAGTTAGTCGTTCAAATTTCGATTGAGAGACCGGTAATTCCTTGTAGTTTCACTTCTCTTCCCGTTCACTCACCTCTCATCGTGCAGTTGCGCGATACATAATACGAGAAACTGAAAACGTAAAATTAAGTCAAGAATAAATGAAAATAAGATAGATTAATGATGATCTAAACACAAAATCGCATGTTCGTTCTGGGCAGGACTAGAACAAAGATAAAATGCTTCATGGTTCAAAGTTAAGGAAATACCCACCACAGTTTATATACAAGAGTTACAAGGTAATGAGTTCTATTTTCAGACAATTTACACGATAGCATCTTGCAGTTATGAAACGCCCGCAGTGGAACATGGTCCTCTTTGTGCTGGGCATGGCGGCGCTGTGTCGAAGTCAGACGGACAAGGGTCTGACTCTGTTAGAGACCACGGCGGTCATCATCGGCCTGCAGCAATACTTCCGGTCAGGATGTGTGTTCTTCCTGTATTCAAATGTTCGTACAGATTATGGTGAGTATACTGTCCGACGATATATCAAATATTCACTCTGACCATAGACATTTTTATAATGAAATGAAAGCCAGATTTATTGAGGAACGTGTAATCCATGAAAATAGCACGCCTTTTAAACCTCACTAAAAATCGACTTCAAGTAAAACTTATCAATGTTATGTAGTAGATTTCGAATCACTAGTCTGCAGATCGTTTCCGTTAGTGCTATTTAAGGCAAGGCTGTGTCATTACTAAAATTACTGTTACCCTTATACAGGCCACACCATAACTGGAGCGGTTAGTCGCTGGTTTCCCACCGCGGCGGCCCGGGTTCGATCCCGGGCCTGGTCAAGTGGGATTTGTGGTGGACAAAGTGGCGCTAGCGCAGGTTTTCACCGAGTACTTCGGTTTCCCTTGCCAATCTTCATTCCACTAATTGTTCCACAATCACCCTCACCTATCATCTGGGGCTGGTAAAATAGACCAGAAGTGGCCCCAGTACAAGGGACTTAGTCCCACCCCAGTAGCAATAAAAAATAGCCTTATACAGGAAGATATTTGCGGGCTGAGTCGAAGCATGGGTTTTCCGCTATGCGCGATCACTACACCGTTCCCCGCCATTTTGATGAGCCAGCAACGACAATAACAGGAAGTAGATCCTCTGTTGCGGTATTCACATATGACTATTTCTTGTTCTTCACAGAAACACTATTCAGAATCTTGTAAATAAAGTGAGATTTAATGGCGTGTTAGTAGACAGGAAACCAAAACGACATCTAGTATTAAGGGGAAAAAAGTTGGACGAACTTGGAACTCGGATGAACATTTCCGCAGTAACCCATTTGCACAGCTTATACTGCCTAGAGGAACTTTTATCAGTAAAACTAGACAACAAAATGCCGGACTCATGGTCATATTATACTGTTGACACTATCCAATCCCAGTCTTAACTACTTCTTCATATTCAGCGAATACACAGTATGATATTGTCACGGTTTTAGGGTGTGTGTGTGACTACAGATGGGTTCCGGATTGGTGAATGGATTTACTGACCACTCGGAACTACACTGACACACACAGCCTAGTATATTTAGTCTATTATACAATCCACCAGCAACACTGGCAAAGACTTCTATCGATGGAGATTTTTCAGCTTCTTGCGATCAGGTCCTCTTGTCACAGCCGCCCGCGCAGAACCCTTGTCCGTCGACAACTCAACTAATTGGATCCCAGGCTGACAGTCATTTCACGCCAACCTCCTAGTCTTCTCTTCACAGGCTGACTTACAACTGACAACTGAACTCTCTCACTCACTAACCAGCTACTTCACGTCACTTCCCTCAACTGAACTCCTGACAACTCCCACTAACAACTAACTCGTTGTTTCAAACTGTCCTGCTCATAATATCTAGGCATGGACCACATAGAAAACACGTGCTTCTATTGCTGCGTTGTTGTCTGGTGCCGCGGAAGCGTGTTTACCGAACCGTTGCTTATAAACGGATTGCGTAACCAAGTTGTTCTACTGTTGCGTGTGTGTATGTTGCGGGCGTTATCTAGCGACGGCCGCTGTTTACACAGTCACTGCTTAGCAACGGGTCTAAACTCCACAATATTATAAAGACACACGAGCAAGCCATAGTCGACTTACAACTGAGATGAATGAATGAATGAATGGATGAATGAATGAATGAGGGGTAGGCCTTCTCGGCCCTTGCACCGCGACCTCAGTGATCTACTGTTCTTCCTCTTTTTTTAATAATTCCCTCAGCAACCCCACGCTTCGAATGAAGAGCGGGATTTTAGACGTGGGGGCGTCAAAATACTTGGTTCCATAAAGTATTGATCCAAAAGGACACAAAAGGATACACATATGTATATAAATTTATTTTACTACAGTTGAAAATGTAAGACATGCCATTTTACAAGTCTAGTTTCTTAGTTTTCAGTTCCATTTAGAGGCAGAACGCTTTTTAAAATGTCCCATTTCATTGTCTTCTAGAGCTACGAGATGAGCTGATGCTGGTACGTCTTAGGAAGAGACTATCTCAGGGCACAGTCACAAGCGCGGCCCTTGACATTGACACAGGTCAAGCATTTCTGAAACACCTTCTCTGTCCGAAGAACCGACCTATCAATGTTTTAGCATCAGATGACCAAAATGCAATGCTCTCTCTGAAGAAGGTAAGCAGCTGATGCAATTCAGAGATTGTGTTCAAGAAGAATAAGATGGGCGACACAGAAATTTCGCGAGGACATGAAAAATGAATATAAAATGTTGGTAGGGAAAGCTCAAGTTTAGACGCCATTTAGCGTTAGAACAGATGGAAGGAGAGTCACATATTGTACCTGTTGTGAATGTAGAAGCTTAACTGATTGGCTCAGAATAGTGCCCAATTGAAGGCTTTTGTGAACACGGAACTGTATCCTCCAGTTCCATAAAACCGGGAAATTAATTCCTTAATCTACTGAATGAGTATTAATTTCCTAAGTAAATGTTATTTAACTAATTAACTATATGGAGATGCGCCCTTCTTGAGAAGCCGCCAGTTTTGTAGCTACTCAAGAATTTCCCAACATTTTATGGAGCCCGAAAGTTCATTACCGTGTTCACCAGAGCCACCCATTGGCCCCTATCCTAAGCCAGACCAATCTAGTCCAACCACACAATTCTATCTATCTAAGATCCATTTTAACATTATCCACCCACCTACGTCTTAGTCTTCCCAGTGGTCTCTTTCGTTTTGGCTTTCCTACCAATATTGTAAATGCATTCCTCCTCTCCCCCATTCGTGTTACGTGCGTTGTTCATCTCATCCTCCTTGTTGACGATTCTAATTATACTTGTAGACGAGTACAAGTTATGAAGCGCCTCATTATGCAGTCTTCTCCATTCTCCTGTCACCTCATCCTTCTTCGGTACACATATTCTCCTGAGCGCCCTGTTCTCAAACAAGTTCAGTCTATGTTACTTTCTTAATGTCAGAGGTCAAGTTTTACACCCATACAGAATGTCACGCGAAGAAAATTAATTATTATTTTGTACACACGTATATGCCATTATGTATCGAAGAGCTTACCTACTGGATGCAGGCCGTGTGACACCTGTTTAACATCTCAGTTTACCAAGCAGATTGCTTCGAAAATAAAAGTAAATATATACCTGTCAGTATCCTGACAACCAGTTGCCTGAATATTTAATTGCTTATATTAGACCGTCGACACAAGTAATGTGGGAATATCTTCATAAAGACAATAGGTGTTGTTATATGTCTTGTGTGTTTAATATAAACGTACTCGTAACTATGCTACATGGTTCAACCATATAATTAGGTCATCGTCTGGCAATTGTATGGTCGAAACATGTAGCACAGTTAAGTTTAAATTGTCGCGGGTTGCCTATGTAACGCTACAAGTAAATTCACGCGGGTCTCGAATTTGGCTAAGACGATTATTGGTCAAGCTCCTTCACACTCGCAAGAAGAGTTATTATCAACTTCACTATCACAATTACTTCTTGCCCCGCTAATCTCGGTGAAGTGTCTTGATCCATTCTTTTGATGCGAGCTGGTTTCTGCTCTAGTCGAAGCTACACTAAGAACTGACTGGTCTCGTCGAAACTGGAATCTTATAACGTGCACTCGGACTGATTAGTGAACATCGTGTTCAAGGTTTCCGTTTTACATGCTGGTAGTATTCGTTTCCATGGATATCCTTTCATTTCTGGGGAAACGCATTTGTTGTTTAAGCTATTTCTATGTTGGTATTGCGTTTCCACTGAAGTATACATTCTTATAGCAGCCGTTGCCTATCAATGGACGTTTTATCGCCAGTTTTTTTTTTGGCGGCACGCCACAATATTAAACAGGTAAGACACATACCAACACCTATTGTCTTTATTGAAGATATTCCTATATTACTTGGTCGACGGTCGTAATATAAGCAATTAAATATTATATACACAACAGGATGCAGTCTATACAGTTACCTGAAGACAGGAGTACAGTCAACTTCTGAAATGTCTTGTAAGTATGAGTTACCTCAGGCAATAAACGCTGTCAACATCACTGTGTTGACAATTGTCAAAAGCCATTAGAGAATCATAAGAGATACACAAATGTGTTATCTATTTTTTTCTGAAGATGACGATACAAACATATTCATCCTGTACAGAATGACTTGTTGTTCTTACTGAATACTGGAACAAAAGTCGGTGTTCAATTTCCGACATTTCGAGCAATTCTGTCCGTAAACTAATGATGTACTATATATAATCTTGCAGATGGCGAGAGAAGCAGAATTCTCACGTTCAGTGTGGCTGTTGCTGCTGAATGTGGGAACAAATATCGACACATTCTTTGCTGATATTGACGTGCTGGTTAACAGTGAAGTGTTTGTGACACACCGACCGAAAGATTATGTCCAGCTGACAGAAGTGTACCGCGTGCGAAATGGCTATCCACTTCAGAAATATGAGTTTGGTACTGTCAGTGCTCGGTACGTTTTAAAAACTACAAATGTAGACTACTATGAAAGGAGAAGCAACTTGCAGGGACTCATCATGGAAGCTCTAACGATTCACGTAAGCTTATGTCAAATGTTTGGTGTCTGTTGCACAGTCGTTCTTTTTATCGCCTAATAAACACACGCCAGTTGATAGGCGTCATTGAATTCGAAAACTTTCTGGATCTCACGGAATGTAATAACATATGTGCCTGGGTAAATAAGTAAGGTAACGATATCCCTGTAACAGGCCGTGGAGGCCCATAGGGTTGTGAGATGTTGAGGTTCCCACATTTTCTAGACAATCGGCTCATAGATGGCGGCAAGGTTGTCAGCCCTACGCACCGGCCGCCTTTTACCTCCAAGAATATTCCAAGAATATTCCTGGTACTCATTTCTGTTAGAGGCTGAGTCGACCCCAGGGCCATAGTGCGGCAGGAAGGATTAGGTCAATTGAAAAAATTCAATGGCCTCATCGGGACTTGAACCCGTGACCTTCCGGCATGTAGCATAGTGCCTCAACCAACTACGCTACCATGCCACTAAATTCCAAGCAAGAAACCCTCTAAGATTCCTGATAATTTTACAAACCGTCGCCTTAGTTCCTTATGGCTATATATGCAATTTCCATTATTTTTCAGATTATAAATGCATTTAGTTCCTTAAGGCATAACATAAGGGGGCAAGCGGTAGCGTAGGTGGTTGAGGCACCATGCTACAATCCGGAAGGTCGCGAGTTAGATTCCCAATGAGTTCATTGGATTTTTCAATTGACCTAATCCTTCCAGCCGTACTATGGTCCTGGGGTCGACTCAAGCTCTAACAGAAATGAGCACCAGGAATCTTCCTGGGGGGTAAACAGCTGCCGGCGTGTAAGGCTGACAACCTCACTGCCATCTGTGAGTCGATTGTCTAGCAAATGTAGGAACCTCGAAGTTTCACAACCCTATGGGCCTCCACGGCCTGTTACAGGGATAGCTATATCTTAACTTGATGCATACGGGCTGTACATCTGTGATTAAACCCTTTTGTTATATGTAGCATGTTGAGCTATCCGTCCTATTCTGGGCGCTATTAGAACACAGCATGAGAAAATCGAGTCAGCTGACTCCAGAATCGGTTTAGTGTGTCTCTCAGTCCGTTGAGAACACGAACGAGAGTTTAGATTCTCATATCCGAATTAAAAACCTAGTGACAATGTAACTGCGTGCATTTTGTGATTAGGCCAACGTCTAAAACAGCAAGAAGGGCCGTAATGTAGCTCAGGCAGCTGATCCCAAATTTCCCACTGCAGCGATTTGGGTTCCATCCTCCATCAGTTGGAATTTGTAGCGGACATAATTCCACTGGGGCAGGTTTCCTCAGAGTTCTTCGGTTCCTTCGCCTACATGCGGCGGTCGCTCGGCCGGTATAGTTCGCTTGCGGACTAAAACCACGGAGTTTGTTTTTGTTTGTTTGTTCTTCGGTTTCCCCTGGCAGTTCTCATTCCACTAACTGCTTCATGTTCATTAATTATACTAGTACCAACATTACATGTTCTCAGTGTGGACAGCGTAGTTAAATGATAAACAAACAAGTAATATAAAGGAAGATGTTCATTTAGTGTAGATATTTTGCAGCTACTTAATATTTTAACGTCAGAATTATTTCGTGAGGTTCTCCTACATAAATATACCAATCGGACGATAAAGTAAAACATAAGTGCCAACCCCTGAACTACATGATAAGTCGAACACTGTAGCGTGAACTTGATAAATAAGTCTTCTGTTGTTACTGTGCTAGTGAATTTCTCTGTAATGATGAGATTTCTGCGGATATTGTATTGTATTCGTCCGTTACAGTATTATAGTAATAATGTGTAGGCCCATACTTATGGATTCTTACAAAAATGCATTCATGCTCCTAGGAAATGTGGCTTTCAATTAACTTAATGATACTACAGCTAATATTTTTTTTATTATTTATCATTTATTAGCAATCTGAATTTGCATTATATGAGCTAATTTGCTGTCATGTACAATAATTATTCTATTGTACTAAGTTGGCTTGAAGAGCTGTAATCCATCGATTACGCTTCAGTTTTCCTAGAGATCGTTTGGCCAAGTTCGTCTTAGTCTTCTGTCTTGTGT